>NC_056744.1:888395738-888536041 GCF_019279795.1 Protopterus annectens | reverse complement strand
TTTTACAGTAAAAAAAAGGGAAAAATAAAATGTATTTTCATGCAGTATACATCAACAATTTTCATTAACTCCAACATTCATACATTGCTCAATTTCTGCATTCCCTTAAAATTCACTCCTCCTCCTAACACAATTCTGCATGCATTATTCCCACCAATTTCATTTACCTGTTTGCAATTTGCTATTTCCCTTTTCAAGAAATCCCACTTTCAGCTCTTTATGTCCTTAGTATTCAGTACTTCAGTTAGTCGGTTTAGATGTTCATTTCCATTTTCCAGTATTTTTATTTGCAGCAAATAGCAAGGCCTCATTAATTTTAAGGCTAAATTCGGGAATTTCAGATACTACATCCCAGCTCAAAAGGATAATTTCCTTAGTTACAACCCTCTACTTCCACAACATTTTTGACAAAGTATTCTCTATGGAGATTTTTTACAAATTTGCCAGCTTGTGACATTCCCAAAGACCATGTTCCTAACTCTCTCTCTCTTTCCCCTCACATCTCCAGCATTTTCCATCTCCCGGAGGAAAAATTCTTTGTAATCTGCTTGGGATATGGAACTACCTATACAAACACTTACAAGCAAAAATCCTAAACCTTCTGAACTTTGCATACTTGGAAGTCACTGTTTCTTTGTATATTGCCTTTTCATTCTCTTTCCAATCTTTTCTAACCTCCTCTTTTTGATTGTTGAAGTTATACAACATTTTACATGCCCTACTAATTATCCCTTTTGTAACAGCAACTTCTGTTCTAGAATCAACTTAAAACACTACCAGAACTGGTCTTTCATTTAACAATTCCTTGTCCCTTTTTGTTTAACTATACTCTTATCAATCCCTGGCAGGGAAGGGTGTTTGTAACCTGCAGTCCTGACTTCAGCTAAGCTTTATCAGACTCCATTACTTTTTCCTCTCTACTTATTTGCTCTCAAAAAATCTTTGTTCCCTTTGGTAATTTTCTCCACTAAATTCCAGTTCACTCTTGCTCATCTTCTACACCTTTACTGGCTATCAATCCTATTGGTAAAATCTCCTTTCCCCATTCCAGAGTTGATTTGTTAAAAAATATTCTGCTAATTTATACACATTACTAATGGTTGTTATCTTCAAGGAACTGCATGTAAAATCCTAAACTTACTTCTCAGACTTCCTCCCTGTTTCTTCATCATTATTATCACCATCATACTTTTCCACCTTCACTTGTAACCTTCCTTTTGTGTTATGCATATGAGCCCTAATTGCGTAGATCTAAAAATATCCTTTCAAATTAGGTGATCCAAAACCACATTGTTCTATGGGGAGAAGCAATACTAAACTCTTGCCCTCTTTCCCTCCCAAATAAATTTCATCTGTCTATTAATTACTGTCCACAATTTCTCCTCTGTTTGATAAACATGCTTGACCTGCATATAAAATTAAAGGTACTAGAAAGATTTCACTGCTTACATTTTGCTATCTATGCACATAATCAAGAGCTTCCAGTATCTCGATTTTTGTACTCTCACTTAGTACCTTATCATACATCCTTGGCAGCCATAATAGAATCCTTTAGTAATCCATACACCCAAATACTTTGTCTTATGTCCCCATTAATATGGATACTGCTGAATAAATGGGTGCATCATTTCTTGCTACTGCCTTTGTTTTTTTCTTTATTTTATATCCTGAAGAGACTTGAACCAGTCTTAAACATTTCACACCACCAAGATTTCCTTTTCTGGATTTATCAAGTGCAAAATAACTGTGAATAAAGCTAACTTTCCTGAATTACCACACCAATTGTATCCTTGTATTTGTGAGTTCCACATTTTCCTTGCTAATGGCTCTTAATATAAAGCAAATAAAGGGGAAAAGGACACCCTTGCATTGTTCCTCTGTTCAAATGCAACTTGTAGGAGATGAACTCTCCCACCTTAATTCTTGCCACTAAGCCTTCATAAAACCTGGTAATTAATCCTATTATTTCTATCAGGGAACACATATGCTGCCATTGCCCTACTCAAAATCCCAAGTGACTCTACTGAATTCTTTATCTGCAGCAAGATCAATCAAAAATATTGGCATTTTCTTGCACACTGCTTCTGTCTGGATCATTTTATTAATGTTGCCAAAGGTTTGCCTTCCTTCTATGAAAACACACTGATCCACTTCTATCAATGTCAGCAACACATTTGCCACTCTCTTAGCTATTGTAGATCAGCATTTTATAATTGTGGCTTAAATTTGAAATTAATCTAATTGAAATTGGATCTTAAGGGTCTTTACTCTCTTTTGATAATATACCCACCACATCTTTCTTCCAATAAACTGCTATTGACCCCCACCCCCCTTTTAAAAATATTGCTAGACCAAACCTTTCAGATGCTTATCACTTTCTTCCATCAGACATTCCACTTCCACAGGAATACAGTACAGTTGTGCAAGCTGAACTTACCATAACAGTAGATGTTAGAATCAAGAATGCTGCAGTAGCCTTCGCTACATGGGTTATATCCTGCCAAGGATACAACAGCAAGCCAGCTTCCAAAGGATCAGGGTACATTCTACATTCACAAACTATCAAGCAGAGCTGAATAAACGACAAGTTTTGGTGCAAAACCCTTTGGAACTTTCTGGCCAGCAGACAGAAGGTTGCAGAGCCTTAAAAGGATCATGCTAGGAAAAAAATGTCAACATCCTGGCATAAAAAACAAACAAAAAAAAACAGAGGGGGGCTAGCGGGAGGTAGGAAGTGGCTACTGCAGCAGTGATCATTCAAACATCTACTTTTATGGCAAGTTCAGCTAACACAAGTGTACTATGTTCACCATATTGATCACTGCTGCAGTAGCCTTGGCTTTATGGGCACATTACTACAGCTAACTATATTTTGTGAGGTGGAAGAAGAGTTCAGGAGCACCTGGAGAATGGTCCTGGCAAAACTTGATCTGGACCAACAGAAGGAATCGATCTTACAGTGCTTTGTAATAGCATGCAAGTACAGAGAACCAATCAGCAGCTTCTAGAAGACTCCCAGAATCCAAACCTTTCCAAAAAGCCATAGATGAACCCAAGGCCCTGCTAGAGTGGGACTAGACCCTGTCTGGAATAATGTCTATGCTGAGTATAAGAAAATGTAATAGCCATAGACAACCATTTGGAAATAGTTTTGACACAAGTTGTCCCTTCTTACCTTCAAAAGAAATTAACAGATCTGAAAGTTTTATTTCTGTCAAGAAAGCACCAGAGTTGTCTGCGGACATCCAAGGTATGGAGTATCCTTTTCCCCTCATTTTTAGGTTCAGGAAAGAAAATAGAGAGATGGTTAGTTTGGCTTAAAGTAAAATTGGATAACACTTTAGACATAAAAGAATTAGCTCACAGAAAAATATGTCCCTATCGAAAACAAGATGGGGTTGACTCACCAGAAAAGCTTGCAACTCAGACATCCTTCTTTGCAGAGGTCAGAGCAATAAACAAAACTGTTTTCCATGTTAAGAACCTCAAGTCAGCCAATTTAGCTGGTTCAAATGGAGCAAGTGTTAGCTTACCTAAAGGAAAATTAAGATTTCAAGGAGGGACCACAGGATTTTATGGAGGCCTCCTATGAAAAAACCCTTTCAAGAACATTTTGACATGAGAATGCATTGAAAGAAGAGGATCCATGGGCACATGCTGAAATGGCCAATAAATGAACCTTGATATAGAAATAAATAAGGCCGTAAGATAGCAGCTCACACAAATATTGTGAGATCAGAGATAAACTATCCCCAGATGGGTGCTGGTTATGCTAACACTAACTTGAAATGCATGATTTTCTAGTAGCAGGCTTTATCACTCTGCTGCACATCCTCAGTAAACAGGTACAGAAAAGGAATTAAGACCTTGATAACCAGGCAGTCAATTGAATATAACTGATGTCAGGGTGTATCAAAAACTCCTGTTCTTGTGTGAGTAGATTCACTCTGGGAGGAAGTTTGGTAATTGCCCCTGGCCACTTCCAACGGAAGATAACACCATGATTGCCCGAGCCAGAAGACAGTCACCGCAATAATCTTTGGAGATTCCTTCTGAATTTTCAGAAATACCCCAGACAGTAGTGGAAAGTGGGGGAAAGCATGCAGGAACATTCCTGACCAAGGAAAAAAGCATCAGTCTTCTAGGCCTTCTTTCATGAAAGCTTGGAAAAGACTCTTGCCATATGATTGTTCTAAGAGAAGGCAAACAGGTCTACTTGAGGAATTCTACACAGATAGATCAAATCTTGAAAGACCCCCTAATGTATTTTCCCATTCATGAGGGTTTGCCCTGGTCTTGGCTCAGTTTGTCTGCCAGACAATTTTCCTCTGATGGAATGTAGAATGCCTGTAGAGCGATACTGTGCTGTGACGTTGTCTCATAAGCTAACATGGCTAGTCTGCAAAGGGGGCATGACCTGGTTCCCCCTTGCTTGTTGTAGCACATGAATGTGTATTTGTCTGTAATCACTTGAAGAGATTATGGCAACCAAAAATGGTTCAGAAAGTTGAGTGCCTTAAAGAGGGCAAGCATTGTCTTGATATTTATATACTTACTTCTGTTCTTGGTGTTCCACACCTCCTACACTTTCATCCCTCCTGAAACTGCTCCCCAAGCAAAGTCAGAAGTATCTGTGATGACTGACTGCTTTGAAGCAGGAAGAATGAAGGGGAGAGCTAAATTTAAGGATATCTGTTGTCTCCACCAAAAGATTTCTCTTTAGACAAATTCCAGCACAGAGATTTGAAAAGATAAAGGATGCTGATGCTGGGAACAGAGATTTCAGATATCACTGTACACTTCTCATCTGGGAATCTTGCCAGGGGTTTCATGAAAATCACAGATGCCAGAAGACCTACAATCCTGAAGTAGTCTCTCACAGTGACTGAAGTCTGAGTGGAAAACCTTAGAAATAGATCTAAATAAGAATCTATTTTTCTTGTGAAAGAAAAGTTCTTTGAACCAAGGTGTCTAGTTGAAATCCCAGGAACACAATCCTGTGTGAGGGAGTCAAGAAAAGACTTTTGCATATACTCTTGGAACCCCAGCATGTGTAAGAAAACTCCAGCAGAGAAATTACTGACACTTTGAAAAAGACTCTGCAAAGATCACCAAGTCACCGAAATACGGAAAAAGTCGATAAACTGTAGCCTGCAATGAGCTTTAGCTGGACTTAATCACTTTGCATTATCCACTGCATCACAAGCATTCAAAAAGGGTAAGGCAGAGAACTGATAATGGGATCCAGACACAAAACCTTAACTTCTGAAGTTTGGATGAACAGGGATGTGATAGGGATCTTTTAAGTCTTGTATTACCAGGAAACTTGAGAGAGAAAGAGGTAATAACAGGTTGTGAAGTGACAATTCTGAACTTGTGTACCATCACAAACGGGTCTAAGAAATAAAGATTCAGAATTGGTCTTCAATAATTTTACTTCTTTGGCACTATGAGCATCCTTGAATAAAAACCCTTCCTCACTTGGGAAGGAGGCAGTGGCTCTATCACATCTTGGGATAGTATGTGATGAAAAACAGGTGGAAACAAAACAGTCCAATCTGGAGGATGAGAGATGACCCCGAGGAAAGGAGGAATTTTCCCCACTGACATCTGTACCCTTGATGAATTCTTTAGTCAAATGGATTCTGAAAATCAATCCGTTGCCAAAGAGAAAAATGGAGATTCAGACTTTCTGGAATTAAAAGGGACCAGGGTGGGAGGGGATTACAAGGTCTCTTGAACAGTCATTCAGACTTGTTGGACTGTCCTTGGATTTGGGAGGTTTGAGACTTTTTGGAAACCCTTCCTATTTCTTCTTTTTACCTGAATTTGGTTGAGACTGTTTATTCCATTTTTTGCCAAAATTAGAGGAGTAGATAAAAAATCCCTTGCACAGTTTGGAAAAAAGGGAGGCTGAAAAATCAGCTTGCCCCTTTCATTCCACTTTCTGATCACCTCTGATGCGGAGGAGCCAAACACAATCTCTATCCAAGAGAGAATTTAAATTCTCATTTTTGTCATCTGGGAGGTTCTGAGAATGCAGCCATGCAAACCTCAAAACAGTGCCAGTGGCCATAGCCATGGAAGAAGTATAGTACAGTTTTGTACCTATCATAAATGTAGATGTCCGATAGATATGCAACTGCAGTCATAACATATGGGTTGTCCTGCCTCAGGCAGCCCTCGGTCGGCCGGATTCCAAAGTCTGGGTCTGACGTCGGCTGATGTCGCATTTCTCTCAGACGTCAGAGCGGCAGGAGAATATAAGCATCAGCCGACGCCATCTTCTTCAGTGTTTCTTGCCCCAGATGCCAGGTGCCCTCCAAGGAAGGCTGTAAACAAATTGGAAGACAAAAACAGGTTTCCAGACAAATAAGCAATAAACAGATACACCATAACAGATATCCCCAGCTAAGAATAACAGGGAGAGGAGTGGACCCAAGGCATAGAGGGGAAGGAGGGAGGGAAAACCCGACTGCAGTTGCATATCTATCGGACATCTACATTTATGGTAGGTACAAAACTGTACTATGTCCTTCAAGAATGCAACTGCAGTCATAACATATGGGTTGAATACCATAGCTTAGCTGGGGGAAGAGGAATGCTCTAAGAAAAGGATGGTGTAGCTATCAATCCCTGCAGGACTGTCGAAGCAAAGCCTGCTCTGGATCTGGAATATAAAGGGAGGTTGTAGTGTTTGGAGAATGTATGCACGGAGCTCAATGTAGCAGCTTCTAGAATGTCTTTTGTAGGCACCCCTCTTAAGAATGCTGTAGAGGTGGCTGTAGCTCTGGTGGAGTGTGGTCTGATATTGGCTGGTACACTCTTTCCATGGAAGGAATAACAGAATCTGATGCAATGTCCAATCCATTTTGAAAATAGTCTGCTTGGAAATTGCTTTTCCTTGTACTCCAGGGGCGTAAGCTACAAAAAGCTGATCAGACTTCCTACTGGTCTTGGTTCGGTCCAGGTAGTAGCAAAGTTGTCTGTGAATGTCCAAGGTATGCAACAGTCTTTCCCCTTTGTTCTCAGGATTGGAAAAGAAAGTAGGCAGGTGAATTGCTTGATTTAAAGAAACCCTAGATACCACTTTTGGCAGAAAGGTAGGGTTGGTTCGTAAAGAGACCCTGTCTCTGTGAAAGGTTATGAACGGTGGTATTGCCATTAGGGCCTGTAATTCCGAAACCCTTCTTGCTGAGGTAATTGCCAACAGGAAAGCTGTCTTCCATGAGAGAAATTGTAAGTCCACAGAAGCTGCTGGCTCAAAGGGGGGTAGAGTCAGTTTTTCTAGGACAAAGTTGAGGTCCCAAGCTGGTACTGGAGCCTTTCTTGGTGGATTTATATTCTTGATTCCCCTAAGGAATTGCCTTAAAGTATGTGAAAACACAGGTGGATCAGTGTTGTATCTAGCTGAAGCATGTATTTTTATGGAAGAATATGAGAGTCCATTCTGTAGCATATCTGCCAAATATTCCAGAATGAGTGGGATGTTCAATAATGATGCATCATGACCCTTGCTGGTATTCCAAATGCTGAATCTCTTCCATTTTGCTGAGTAAACCTTTCTGGTGGATGGTCTTCGGGCTTCTGTTAGTATCCGCTGAACTTCCTTTGAGAGAGATAGATTGAGGTTATTCATGGGATCTCCCAAGCTGTTAGCTGCAGCGTCTGAATGTTGGGATGTACTGTCTTGAAGTTGTGTTGAGTCAGAAGTTGGGGCCATTGGGGAAGGGCCCACTTTTTGTTGTGACATATGCTCCACAGTAGTGGGTACCAGTGTTGTCTTGGCCAGTCTGGAGCTATTAGGATCCCCTTGGGCTTCTCTGCTTTGATCTTTAGTAATACTGTGGTCATCAGTGGCAAAGGTAGGAATGCATAGATTTTTAGGAAGTTCCAGTTGAATGAGAGAGCATCTATTTTCCATGCTTGTGGATGATATGTCCTTGAACAGAACCTTTGTAGATGATGATTGAGGTGGGAAGCAAACAGGTCTACTTCTGGCCTGCCCTATGTCGAGGTGAGTTGTATGAAGATTTCTGGATGTAACCTCCACTCGTGGGGGTCTAGGAAATTCCTGCTTAGGCTGTCCGCCAGCACATTGTCTTTGCCTGGAACAAACTGGGATTGCAACTGTATGTTTAGGCTCAGTGATTTTTCCCAAAGATTCATTGTCAGTCTGCAAAGGGGGTAGGAATGGGTGCCCCCCTGCTTGTTTATGTACCACATCACAGTGGTGTTGTCTGTCCGTATTAGCAGGTGGCCTTGCTGCAGTTGTTGTCGAAAGGTCTCGATGGCATGCATTACTGCCAGCATTTCTTTTTGGTTGATATGCAGATGTGTTTCCTTTGGAGACCATTGTCCTTGAATACATCTGCCCTCCATGTGCGCCCCCCATCCAAGGTCTGAGGCATCTATGGTCATGGTCTGTGTTATCTGAGGTTTTTTGAAAGACATACCTGTGTTTGCCTGGCTTAGAGGCCCACCATAGAAATTCCTTTTGTAGGCATGGAATGAGCGGTATGGTTGTCTCTAGATTGTTGCTGTGTTGAGACCATAAGCTTTTTAGGTACCATTGAAGCTTTCTCATGTGTAGTCTTGCTAATGGAACCAGGAGAATGCAGGATGCCATGTAACCCAGGGCCTGCAGGAATCTCCTTGCAGTCATCTGGGTGAGCTTTGCCAAACCTTTGAAATAATGAGTTAACTTCTTTTGCTTGTCTTCTGTCAGGTAAGCCATTTGAGAGGCTGTGTCTAGTTTGGCTCCTAAGAAGGTTATTTGCTGGGATGGCTGAAGTCTTGACTTTTGGAAGTTGACTGTGTATCCCAGAGCCTGTAGCAATTGTATGACATAATTCAAGTTTTTTGTCAGAATCAGTTTGTCGTCCGCTTGTATGAGACAGTCGTCCAGGTACGGCTAAATTTGGATCCCCTGGAGCCTGCAATGAGCAATTACTGAAGCCAGGCATTTCGTGAATACTCTGGGCGCAGGAGATAAGCCAAATGGCAATGCTGAGAATTGATAATGCTCTGGCCCTGCAAGAAATCTGAGGTATCTTCTGCAGCTGTGTCTGATAGGGACATGCAGGTATGCCTCCTTGAGGTCCAGAGTAACCAGCCAAGACCCCTTGCCCAGCATGGGAAGGAGTTGCTGTAGAGTCAGCATTTTGAACTTTGGCACGATGAGAAAAGTGTTTAATGTGGACAAATCCAGTATTGGTCTCCATTGAGTTTCTTTTCTTGGAACAAGGAACAGTCTTGAACAAAATTCCTGGCCTTGTTCTTGTTGTGGAACTTTTTCTTTCTATTGCTTTGATATGAGCAAGCAGAGAAATTTGCTTGATAGCCTCTGCCCTCTGGCTTTGTGGTAGGTTTGGCATGCCTTGTTTTCTTGGCAAGGTATGAAAGTGGAACCTGTAACCTTGGTCTATAATGTCCAAAATCCATTTGTCCTTTGTCAATCTGTGCCAATTGTCTGAAAACAGAGATAATTTTCCGCCCAAAGGAGCTTCTGTTTGCTCCTTGGTCAGCGGAAGTAGAGGAAAGTCATTGAGATTGTCCCTGTGGGGCAGGAGAAATCCCTGTGTCACTTCTTTGGTTTGCTGGTTGCCACTGTCGTCCCCTGTAGGAACCTCTGTATTGTCTTCTTCCTCGGCCACGCCTGTTTTTGCCCCTTTGAAATCTTTCAGGATTAGGAAAGGACCAGTTTTTAGAAGGCCAATTCTTGCTGAATCTAGGTGGCTGAACCTGGAGGAAATCTTTGACTGTCTGAACTGACTTGGCTTTTTCCTCAATGGATTTTAACACATCTTTAGCATTAGCACCAAAAAGCTTGTTCTTTTCCAAGGGTGCATCAAGAAGTTTTGCCTTAACATGATCTGGTAGAGGTTGTTCTTTTAACCATGCATGTCTACGAATGACCGCCCCTGTCATAGCTGCCCTACATGAAGCTTCCAATGCATCATATCCACACTGAAGGAAGTGATTGCTAACTTGCTGAGAATTATGTACAGCCTCCTGCAAAGACTTCCTATCTAAAGGTTCAGGAGAGGCCAATGTTTTCTGTAAATCATCTAACAGGTAATCCTGATATTGAAACATATGAGAGAGACAATTGAGAGCTCTCATAGATAAAGTAGTGGAGGTGTAAACCTTCTTCCCCCATCTCTCTAATGACCTAGCTTCCCTGTTGGAAGGCAAAGGATTTTTGGAGGAGGTAGCTGAAACCCCTTTTGGTCCCTGTGAAATTGTTTCTAAATCAACAGCATGGGCCCTAAAGAAATGAGAATGAGTTTCTGGGACCCTATAGTATCTGTCAGGCTTGGCAGGAGCAGGAGGAAGGGTATCAGGGGTAACACTGGAGTCAGAGTAAAGATCATCCAAAACATCAAGCACAGGAGGTATAGCTAAGGGCCTGTGTTGTGGCTTTTTAAGGAAGGTTCGAAGGCGCTTTCTGGAATCAGAATATCCCTGGCCTTACCACTTAAAATGTTCCCTCATGGAATGCAGAACTTCCCCAAAAGAAATATCCTCAGGAGGGGAGGCCGAGGGGATGGAGTCCTCTGCATCCGAGTCCTCATAGGTCTGGAAGGGCTCTTCCTGGCTATCGGAGTGAACAGAGTCCTCAGAATCTTCATCTGAAGGGAGAGGGTCAGAGGGTTCAACCCTGGGCCTCTTATCAGGAGGAGGCTGGGATCCTCTCTCAGGATTGTCCTGGGAACCTCTGATCATGGAAATTAAGTCTGCGGCCATAGTCATGATTTGTGTTTCAGGAGAAGGCTGAGGTAAGGCTTTAGCAGTAAGGTGCTTGGTCTTGCTGGCTGCCTTAGCACGTGTGTAGGCCTTGATAGACATGGACATGGGAGGCCTAGCAGCTTCACGTGCAGGAGTGACCTTATCCACAGCAATGGTCTCGGGCATTTCCTCGGTTTCAGTATCCGGAGGAAAATCAATAACTGGCGGTGTGGTCTCCGGTATCGGAGGAATCGGTAATGCGGTGTCTTCGGTTCAGAGCGGTGAAATAACCGCCTCAGAGGGAACTGGGGCACTCGTGGTTGGTTTTGGCGTGGTGTCTGTGGAAGACGCGAGGATGTCAGTCCCGGTCTTTTCGTTTCTTAGGAGTCTGCGATGTCGGTAGTTCCGACGGCATTGTATAATCGAATTTTTCGCCGAAAAAGTCTTCAGCGAACTCCGCCCGGCGCCTGAGAGTGCGCTTATTGAAGCGAGCACAGGCCGAGACGTCGTGGTCTTGGCCAAGGCAAGGAAGGCAGTAAGAGTGGAAATCCTTATGAGGTATTTGTTTACCACAAGACAAACAATTATTTACTTTTTCAGTAATTTCTGACATCGGCTGAGGCAAGAAAAGGTCCCCAATGGGGTACTTAGCTTTTTTGATGACTTCGGATTAGAATAATACAGGAGCTGACCGACCGGCACTTGCAAACTGCTTCTGCTTCGGGCATCACGCGGCAAGAAAGACTGAAGAAGATGGCGTCTGCTGATGCTTATATACTCCTGCCGCTCTGACGGAGAGAAATGCAACATCAGCCGACGTCGGACCCAGACATTGGAATCTGGCCGACTGAGGGCTGCCTGAGGCAGGACAACCCATATGTTATGACTGCAGTTGCATTCTTGAAGGACATCAGCAGAATTGTACACACATACAATGTAAACAATGAGTAGTTACCTCTGCAATAGAAGCCAAATTATTTAAAGAAGGTTTTTTTTTTTTTTTTTCACAAGAAAATGCAGACACATCATTACTCATACTTTCACAATTTGTCAGAACATAAACTTTAACATACAAGCCTGACAATTCAAAATTCTGGAAACCAAATTTGCAGAAGTATACACTTTTTATACCTATCAATAAATGTTTCCATCCTTATCAGAAAGAGTAGGACTGGAATTAACTACGTTCTTAAAAGCAGAGCAGTCAACAACAAAGGCCATAGCATAGTTACTGGGTCAGGTTTGGAAATAGTGTATAAATTTAAAAGACTGAGGAACTTTACATAAGAAAAAGGCAGATCGGATGTATAAACTCCAGGTCAAACAACAATGTAAAAAGGGAACAGAAAATATGCTGGGAAGTTCATTTTTGATGTTTTTCATCCACTGTGGGGTCTACTACAATAAACCACTATCGACCTGTTATTTATTTTTTGAAAAACTTATTTTATTTTAATAACAAAGAACAGAACAAAATAAAACTATTTACATATATCCACAGCTGTGTAACATATCAATGTAATATAAATTAACAATATTTTTCAACCAAATCTTTAAGTTTGAATGAGTAATATTAAAAGTTATCATCCTAACTGCATGCAGCTCACTACTACATACAAGTTTTGCCATACTAAGAAATTCAATACGAGTGGATGTAGTTTTACTCTTCCAGTTTTTAGTTATTATTTTCCTAGCAATTGCTAGTATTGACAAAAGATGCTACATTTGAGTCTTTGGAATTACGCTGGGATCACAGCATTAAATAAAATCAATGACTTGGAAATATCACATCTATCCGAACACAATGCTTGAATAAAGTTGCTAATTTCTTTCCATAAAGGGAACAGGACCTCACATTCATATATCATATGTATCCAATTTGCTGTTACCTCACAATCATATTACCAGCATTTGATTTTGCTTGATTTATGCATAACTATAACCTTGTCAGGTGTAATAAATGCTGCGTACAAGAATTTCCAGATGAAAATTTTTCAATATAAATGAGGATGTAATTTTTTTCTATTGACTTTAATACTATTTTTTTTATCTTCATCAGTAAAATTTCCATTATTAATTTGTATGGAATAATTCCAAAAAATACTAAGTATAAAAAGTCTGATACAAGAATTCTATAAACCTGTGATGTCTTCCATTGTTCTATTATTAATATTAATTAGGAATTTCAATATTTTAGGGAAAACTTTGTCATTTATCTTTGAGTTTACAAAATCTCTACATATTTGTAGTATTAACCAATTATTGGAATCATGATTGTATCTAGATATCAAGTTTAACAATATATATTCCAGTTCCATTTAAAAAATTATGCCGATACATTATTTTGTTCTTTTAGATCCATCATTCTAGTGAAATTGTGAGTTTCTAAGGATTCATTGGTACATGCTATTGGAAAAAATGTGAATAATAGGTCTTTAATATAATAGTTGCAATATATAAACTTCAGGAAAGAAGGAAGATTATTTATATAAGGAATTTGATTAGCAGAAATGTTTCCATTTAAACAATAATATTTTAACGGACAAACAAAACTGTTAGGAATTATTACTGCCTGTCATAAACAAACACGTTTATTATATTTGGACAATATTACCTGAAGTATTAGTTTCCATTTTGATTCATATGATGAATTTATCCATAATCCAATATTTTTTACAATAGTTATAGTATACAATTGAATACCAGGGGAATCTTATTCCACCATTACCTCAACCTTTTGTGTGCCAATTAAAAAAAAAACTCTTGGTTTATTGGGATGCTAAATAAACTTAAGTAGAATGTTATTCATTTTTTTGGAGACCATGTTAATGACTACATAACAAATATTACTTTAGGGAGAATTAACATCTTAATCAGCATTAAGTGTTCTTCCATAGTACAGAAAAAGTTATTCCAACTTGTAACTAGACTTATAATTTTATCAATAACCTGTTGAAATTTTACTTGCATCATCTCCTTACTATGAGACATAATGATGATATCAAGATATTTAACTTGAGAGTTATTACAACTGAAATCAGCATATTTTTATATGATTTTTTAATGTCAGATTAATATGTACTCCTTTTAGTATGATTAAATTTAAAGTTCAAAATAGTTTCAAATTGCCTCATGGAACTAATTATATGTTCTAGTGATTTTTCTACATTTTCTATTGTAAGCAGAATGTCTTCCACTAAAAGTTTAATCTTCATCGCCAAATCATTTATTTTTAAGACATAAACATTTTACTTGACCTAATAAAGTTAGCAAAAGGTTCTATTACTAGTATTACTACTGTAAAAAGTAGTGGAGATAGTGAACAACATTGTTTAGTACCCATTTGTAGTTTAAAAGAATTGGAAACAACCAAACCTATCTTGACATAAGCACAAGAATCAATGTAGAACTTTGAAATTAACGTTAACTCAGCTGAGAAATTATATTCAAGTGCTTTAAAAAAATGTGACCAACTGACCGAGTCAAAAGCTTTGTCTAATTCAAGACTAATGATGAAAGTTTTTTATTTTATTTGCATACTCTATTACTGTTTTTATGTATTATATTATCTTGTACATGTCTATTCAAAATAAAACCTGTTTGATCATTGTTAATTTTGGTATTACTAGATTAAATCTATTTACCAAAATAGACATGAACAGAAAGGGGTCTACAAGAAAAACACTTTGTAGGATCTTTGCCTCGCTTTAGAATAGGTGACATGAAGGAATATTGCCATAATGGAGGAACGTCTGAAGTAGCTTTTATTTCCCTGAAAGCTTTTTCTAGTCTAGAGCTGCATTATCTGGCAATAATTTATATACTTCATGTACAAGACTATCTAAACCAGGAGCCTTATTTAACTTTTTAATTTGATCTTTTACGTCTTTTAGAGTAAAATATATCAACTGTAACTGTTACTTAATTTTTTTATATTTTCCTTTAGAAAAGTTTCTCTCTCATTATTGACTAAGCTATTTGAATTTTTATTTATGTTTTTATAGAATATTCTAAAGCCGTCAAGAATAACCTTAACATCAGTTTCCTTTCTTATTTGTAATATTATTTTTTAAGGTGATTTAGCCTATTGATTTTCTTAGAACTAATAGCAAATTTATGTAAGCTAGATGGATTCCAAGAATATGTCTGAAGTTTTAGTTTTTCCAGGTTTATTGGCTAATTATGATTTATAATCTCAAAGTATTTTGTGTTCAAATTGTTTAGTTCTGATTGCCTAAGTGTCATTTGGTTTTAGGTCTAACTTTATCTATTTTAGTCTGAAATATGTTTAATTCTTTACCCCATTCTTTTGTTTTACTGATATACCAGCATGTAATTAATTTAAGTAAGCCTTTAGTGAGTCGCAAAGGATCATATCATTTACTTCACCATTTGTATTTATTTCTATAAAGTTCATGATCTCATTTACATACTAGTTCTTAAATCTTTTTATTTTAACAATGTATGCTGATAGTCTTTTATAATGAATTGACTCCCACAAGAGGGGAAAACATACTAGACCTGATCATTACCAACATAGGGACTCTATGCTCCATACCAGAAGTATATCCCTCATTGGTAATATCAGACCATAAATTAATTTCACTGGATATCCACATCCCGACCCCAACCGCAGCCCAGAAAACCACAGTGAAAAACTTTTCAAAAGCGAACTTCACACTTCTCAAAACCAAAGTGGAATCCTTCAAGGCCCCAGGGCCAGTGGAAACTACGGCCCAAACTGCAGAATCCTATATAAACGCATTCTACGGACATCTCCAGGAATGCATGGATCATGCTATCCCAAACAAAATCAAGACCCAATCATCCAAAGGCAGGCGTCCAGTCTGGTGGACCCCAGCCATAAATAAACTGTACAACAGAAGGAGGAAGCTACTACATGATAGAGCAAAATCCCTAAAAGGGAAGGCATCTCTGATCAGTACTAGCAAAAAATTACGATCCCTCATAAAATCCTCCAAGGCCAGCTTCGAGAGAAAAATTGCACAGGACACTAAAGACAATCATAAGGCTTCTTTCAGTTATGTTAGGAACCTGGGATGCAACTCCCAGACTTGTTCTGAGTTGATTCTAAACGACAAAAAATACACTGAACCCCCAGTCATCGCCAATATCCTGGCAGACAGGTTCTGTGCAAACTCTCCCCCCCCAAAAGAGCAAGTATCTATCCCGGCAGAGTGCAGCCTTCCAAACATCTCTGATGCTCAGGTGAAGGCCGCCCTCTCCAAAGCAAAAAACACTGCTTCCATGGGACCAGATGGTATCCCGGGTTGCGTCCTACATGAACTCCAAGAAGAACTAATCCCTCAAGTAAAACTGCTGTACAATCCCAGCCTCACTACAGGATATGTGCCCAAAGAATGGCGTACAGCAACAGTGGTCCCACTCCACAAAGGTGGCGCCTCTACGGACCCTGGAAACTATCGCCCCACAAGCCTGACTAGCCTAGTCTGCAAGGCTATGGAGAGGATCATTATGGAACTCATAAACAAAGACATTGGGGACCTACATATTTTTATTTTTATTTATTTATTTATTTTACATTTGTTGACCGGGCTAGTCTAGCTGGAGTAATATCCATTTTCAGTAGAGGCCCAGGGAGAAAAGCTCCACACAAATACATACAAAGAAATATTGAAAACATAATCTGTAAAAAAAAAACATAAATGTAAAAAATATGGTTAAACAATAGCATAAAAATTACAAAATTTAGAATAAAATAAAGGAACACAAATATACATAGTGATTTTATAAGAAAGTGAATCAAGGATAAGAGGATAAATGAGAGATATGCAATAATTAAGAACAGGTTAGAGTAAAAGGGACAAAGAAAATAAAGAAGATTAAGGTTCATCGACAGTAAGGAAAGAGTGGAGCAAAAAGAAAGGAACAAGGTAGCAAAGTGGAAAGAGTTAAAACTAAGGCAGAGCAGATAATAGAAGCAACCCTATAGAGCAATAAGTGGCGTTATAGTTTACATTATATGAGCAGGCAGGCAGAAAAGGAGGAAAGTAAAGTTAAGGGAAGAAAGGAGTAAAGGCAAGTAGTTATTCAGGTATAGTACAGGAACAAAGCCAGTGATTTTGGAAGTAGAGTTTGATATTTTGTTTAAAAAGAGGCAATGATGTGATCATAGTTAAATTGCTAGGTAATAGATTCCATCTTCTACCTACAGTATTAGTGAAGAGAGAGTCGTCGGCTGTATTATTGGATTTTATTGAACTGGCCAAGAGTTTACAAGATGAGCGAAGAGAGTTAAGATTGTTATAAGGGATTAAGAGTTGAGAGAGTATAGGGGTGTTGTTTGGTTGGTACAGTATTTTATGGGCAATAATAAGTTGAGGGATTACCAGATAGTTTTGGAATTCAAGCCAACCTAGTTGTTTCAGGTTAAGACAGTGATGGGTTCTGAAGGGGTTACCAGTAGCGAAGCGGGCAATGTTGTTATAGCAGGTTTCCAGTTTGTTAAGGTTGGCCTTTTTGAGGTTGGTAAAAATAGGTGAAGCATATAGGAGAGTGGATATGAGATGAGAGAGAGCAATCTTGGTTCTAGCAGGTGGGGTGAGAAATGGCTTAATTCGATATAGAGACCCTAATTTTCTGTTGACTAATTTGATGGTATTGTTAATATGTTGATCGAAAGATAGATTATTGTCTATGGTAATTCCTAAAAGTTTTGTTGAGTCAAGTGAGATGACAGTGGCATTGTTAGAAGAGATGGTGAAGTTTAAAGAGGGGGTCCTGGTAGTGGGGGTGAAGAGGAGAAGTTTAGTTTTTTTGGCATTGAGTAGTAGAAACCGACTGGAGAACCAAGATTCTACAGTATTAAAGATTTTTTGCGTAAGTGAGTTAAGTTCTATTGTGGATGATGCTGAGCAGACAATGGTAGAGTCATCTGCATATTGAATGCAGGTAGCTTGAGGGATTATTGCATGAAGATCATTAATGAAGAGGGAGAAGAGAAGAGGGCCAAGGATGGAGCCCTGAGGAACTCCGATGGAGACGGGCAATAATGAAGAGATGTGGTTTTCCCAAAGCACTGCTTGTTTTCTGTTACTTAATAGATGTAAACCATTTGATGGCTAGATTATTAAAAGAGAGGGATTCAAGAATATTAATTAACAAAGAGTGGTTAACCATGTCGAATGCTTTAGAGAGATCAATAAAGAGGGCAGAGGAGAGAAGGTTATTATTGCGGTTCCTGTTGATAGTATCTACAAAGGAAAGCAAAGCAGTGGTTGTACTGTGATGTGGTCTAAAGCCATGTTGACAGTTTGCTATTATATTATAACGAGAGAGATATTGAACAAGTTGAAGGTGAATACATTTCTCCATAATTTTTGCCAAAGGTGAGAGTAGAACAATTGGTCTGCAGTTTGAGTAGTCAGTAGCGTTTCCACCTTTATGAAGTGGGATAATATGTGAGACTTTCCAGATATCTGGGATGGTTCCTTCTTTGACTGTCCTATTTATGAGTATGGATATAGGGTAAGCGACTACTTTGGCAGCTTTCTGAAGAAAAAGAGAAGGGAGCTTATCAGCAGAGGGGGTACAACATGGTTTAGTTTATGAATGAGTCTGTATATGAAAGATGTAGAGATAGGTTGTGGAGAGAAGTTATAGGAAGAGTCTGCTAGGTTACTAGGTGGGTAGAAGTTGTTGGTGTTTAGTTGCTTAGCTAGAGATTGAATAGTTTCAGTAAAGAAAGAGTTAAAAGCATTAGCAATTAGAAGGGGGGTTTCTGGGTTAGCATTGAGAGGAGAAAGAGTTTTGGATGTTCCTGGGGAAAGGAGTCTATTGACTGAAGACCAGAAGAGTTTAGGATTGTTAAGATGAGTTTGTTGAAATTCACAGTAGAATTTTTTTTTGTCAGTTATTATAGCTTATTTAGTCTGATTTCTAAGCTGGCAGAAGTGAAGAAGGTCTGGGTTGTTTCTATGACATCTCCATTTGGTCCAGACTTTATTTCTAGAGAGAATTAGTTTTTTAGTTTCATTGGAGAGCCAAGGGGCTGTGTTTGATTTCATTCTGATGGTTCTTTCAGGAGCATGTATGTCCAGAATGGATAGGAAAGTTGTATTAAAGTATAATACTGCATTTTCGAGAGGAAGAGATTTTAAGGGGTTCCAGTTACACACACTGAGTTCAGTTTGAAATAGGTCAATATTAAAATGTTTGGTAGAACGAATTGTACGTATATTAGGGAGGTTTAGACAATCAGTCTTCTCTCTTGTTATAAATGTTAAGGAGTGGTCACTGATGTCATCAGGCATGGTTCCTACTTTATATGTATTTTTTACTTTGTAAGTATCCAGTCTAAGATGCTTTCTCTCTTATTGGACTTATTGAATCTAGTAATAGATGTGATGTGTTGGGTGAAACCATACAGGTTCATATGAGAAGGATTTTCAGCATTAATACTCTTCCAGTCTATGTTAAAGTTGCCTAGTATTATGGTTTCTTGGGGGTAAGTGGTAGATATCAAACTCAGAAAGTCTTCTAAGATAGGTATATTGTTACCTGGTGGCAGGTATATGCAGATGATGTGAAGTGTTTTTTTAGTGTTTAAATGGAGTTTAGTAATGATGGCTTCTACTTTGCTATCCTAGATCCTACCCAATTTGGCTTCATCAAGGGCAGATCCTGCCTTTTGAAGCTGGTCGACTTCTTCGAAACAGTCACCAAGGCCATAGATGAAGGGAAGGTAGTCCACACAGCCTATCTGGACCTCGCAAAGGCATTTGACACAATACCCTACTCGGGAATCATAGAAAAGCTATCCAGCCTAAATATAAACCCCTATGTCACAAGATGGGTCGCAAACTGGCTCAAAGACAGAACCCACAGTGTCAGAGTTACTGGAGCCATGTCAGACTCGAAACCGGTCACAAGTGGCATCCCACAAGGTTCTGTCCTGGGACCTCTCTTGTTCGGTATTTACTTTTCCGAGGTACAGGCCAACGTGGAAGGACTATGGCTCGCCAAGTTCGCAGATGACTGCAAACTGGGCACCATAATCGACTTTCCAGCTGACGCAAACATCCTTCAAAAAGGTCTCGCAGAGACTGATAACTGGTGCCAGAGCCATGGTCTAAAACTAAATGCCAAAAAGTGTATAATCATACCCTTTGGCAAAAACAATGTGCCCACAAATTACCACATAGGTGGTAACCAATTAAGTACAGAGAAAGTAATAAGGGATCTGGGGACCCAAGTTGATAGCAATCTCTCCTTTGACAACCACATTGCCAAAGTGGTTAGAAAGACCTTCTACATAGCCCACCTCATCATGAAAGGATTCACATCTAGATCAAGAGAGGTAATCGTGCCCCTTTATTCATCCCTCATCAAGCCCATCATAGAATACAATGCCCCCTTTGGGATGTACCTTACCAGACACCTGCAGCAATTAGAAAGACCCCAAAAGTACCTCACCAGGAGGATCAAGGGACTCAAACAGATGCCATATGCTGCTCGGTTAAAAAAACTCCAACTCTACTCAGTTGCATACCGCCTACTTCGAGGCGATCTATGCCTGACATATAAAGCTATGTCCAACCCAGAATTAATGGACATGCTCCACCTCAGTAAATCTAAATCCCTTAGAGCCACGCACTCGAGGGACTTGAACCACAGCACAGAAATAAATAGAACATGCTGGAGGGACAGATTCATAACCCAGAGGCTCCCTTCGCTCTGGAATAGAATTCCAATTCATGTTAGGCAGAGCACCTCACTGACTCTCTTCAAGAAGAATCTTGATGAGTGGATGGGGGATTGTAGGTTTGTCCTGGGGATTACTTCCGTGTCACTATTAGACAGAGGCACAGTAAACTAAACTTTAAAAAGGGCACAGTATACTCAAATCAAGGGGTGGCGTAAGCCAAACACAATCTGGCTAGGCTTATAAATGCCCTAGGGCAGATAGGTTCATAGTATGAACCTATGAACCTATTATGTTTGAAAATAATGTTGAATACAACTGCACTGTGATCTGATAATGGGCATGGTACTATGAAAACTTCTTTTATATTTGAAAAAGAATTGCCTGTAAGAAAAACCTTGTCAACATTTGAGTTCCATATCTATAAGAATAAAGAGTGCATTGAAGTGAATTTACTTTTCTTAGTTCATGAATAGCTTTAAATTCATAAGGTTTATAAAATGTGATAAGTGTTTAGCTGATAATGTGATTCTAGGTTTCTTATTAGCAGTGGTGTCCTTATCAGGTAAGACGGGGATAAAAATCACCAGCCATTATGACCTCACCTTTCATATTACAGGGTATGGTGTTTAATGTTTTGCATCTTTAACTCAAAGCCCTGGAATCCAATGAGTTCACCAAAGTATATATTTTCCAATTCCATTCAATTACAAGAATGCTTAACATATTGTTTTTATCAACATAAGCATCCATTGCATTAGGCATAACTGGTGAATTCTTCAAAAGAATGAGTGCATCTCTTCTTTTACATCTAAACCAGAGCCTGCCAGAATTAAATAATTCTTTAATGATAATTTATTAACATCCTTATTGAGTAAATGTGTTTCTTGTAAAAATACTGAGCTTTATGTACCTTCAGGTATTTAAGCAGGCTACCTCTCTTTACAGGATTATCTAAGTCCATTAGTATTAACAGATACATATTTAAAATCAGACATTTGTAAGAACACATAGGTTCATAGGTAGGTACTAGGCTATTGGCCCAAGAGCCTAACTAAGCCTAGCCAACAGGGTTTCCTGGCTTACGCCACCCAAGAAAGTTATTTTCCTGTGCCCCTGTCGAGCAGAGCCACAGAAGTGATCCCCAGGGTGTATTTCCTATTTCCCATCCACTCATCAAGATTTTTCTTTAAGAGTGCTAATGAGGAACTTTGCTTGACATAGATGGGTAGCTTATTCCAGAGTATGGGAAGTCTCTGGGACAGGAATCTATCCCTCCAGCATGTCCTGTTTATTGTGGTGACAAGGTTTAGGTCCCTAGAGCTTGTAGCTCGGAGGGATTGGGATTTCTTTACGTGTAGCATGTCCAACAGCTCTGGGTCTGACATAGCTTTACATGTTAAGCAGAGATCACCTTGGAGTAGGCGATATGCTACAGAGTAAAGCTGGCGTTTTTTGAGACGGTCAGTGTAGGGCATATGTTTGAGGCCAGTAACCCCTCTTTGTGAGGTACTTCTGTGGCCTTTCCAGCTGCTGCAGATGTCTTGTGAGGTACATTCCAAAAGTGGCGTTGTACTCTATATAATGGGTCTGAGTGTCGAGTAGAGGGGAACAATGACCTCTTGGGAATCAGGGACTCATAAGGTAAATCCTGTCTAGGCCTTTTTTCAGGCGGAGGGTGAGAACCCCTAATCATTGTAAGTAAATCCTCAGCCATTCATAGTAATTGCTTCTGCGACTTGGGAGCTGAATCCGAAGCAGCTTGAGAGGAAACCCTTGGTTTTACAGGAGTTTTTGTCTTTGACTTTGTCTTTGTTGAAATAGTTATATATGAAGGCCTGAAAACTCCCTCAGAAGCCAGTACCTGCACAGCGGTTCTGGACCCATCTGAAGGAGCGACGTCCGAAGGTCCTGCAGCAGATAAAATATTAGGCCTAGATGGCGGAGTCTGTGTCGGCCATCGGTTCAGAAGTGGCGGACGACAGGGGCTGCAAAAGCGCCTCACTGACTACCGCCGAACCCGATGCTGGCTCCGGCTGCGAAGAATCCTGTTTGGACCTCGGAGGCCTATCCTTGTCCTTGCGTTTCTTTTGAATTCCGGTTGTCGGTAAAGTATCCAACGACATCCTATAATTAAATAGTCTACCAAAATAGTTCAAGGCCCAATCGTACCTACGCTTGATAGTGCGAGAATTAAACCTGGCACAGAACTGACAGCAAGAAACGTCGTGGTCAGGGCCTAATCAGGGTAGACAGTAAGAGCGGAAATCTTTATGAGGTATTTGTTTTCCACACGATATACAATTATTAACTTTTTCTGACATCGGAGGAGCAAGAAAAAAGTTTCCCCAATGGGGTACTTAGCTTGAGAAGAGAAGTTGAAAACTTCGGACCGAAGTCAATCAAAACACGTTGTTCTAAATACGCCAATCAACGACTTGAGAGCTGCTTTCCACCACATGGCAAGAAAAACTGGAGAAGATGGCGTCATCTGTCAGCTTTGTACCTCTGCGCTCTGACGTCAGGGTACTTGCTGGAACAGCCGATGCCGGACCCAGACTTTGGAATTCTGGCCGACCTCGGGCTGCCTGCCGGCAGGAACACCCTACAGTTATGACTGCAACAGTGAAACACGAAGAACATCAATGACCTCTTTTTCCTGGATGAGGTCCCTTTTGTGATGAGGTGTACCACATAGAAGGATTTCCTGACTACTGTGGCGATGTGATCATCAAAGAAGAGACTATTGTCCACCTGGGTCCCAAGGTCTCATCACACATTTGGCGTGAAGTAGACTGCCGCCTATGTAGTAGTTCATGGTACAGAGCTTTTACCCAAGGGGATGACAATGCACTTTTAGGCATTGAGCTTGAGGCCATGGCTCTGACACTGAGCATCTGTCTCGGTGAGGCCCTTCTGTAGGATGTCCACATCATTTGGGGACTCCAGTATGGCTCCTAGTTTGCAGTCATCTGCAAATTTAGTTAGCTATAGGCCTTCTCTGTTATTCTGTACTTCAGAGAAGTAGATACCAAATCTGAGAGGTCCCAAGACTGAACCCTGTGGTACTCCACTTGTCACTGGTTTGAAGTCAGATTTGGAGTCTGCAACTTTTACAGTGTGGGTTCTGTCAGTGAGCCAGTTGGCAACCCATCTTGTGGCGTAAGGATGTATGGGTTCCTATCAGAACGATGAAAATGCATTTTGTCGAATGCGTTTTCGTCGACACATGCAGGGCAAACAGACAAAACAGCGAAGCGGCTGTTCAGCAAATTCTTTCCCTGGGAAAGAAGTCGCTTGACCGCTTTGTTGCTTTGCCTGTTCTGAAGTGTAGTGTGGTGCCTTGTCCAGTACAGCTCCGGAGTGTGATTGTGCAATAGTTACTGACCTTAGGGTTAGGGTGCGGGTTAAGGTAAGTGCATATGTATGAAAGTGTTTACTGTTTTTTATTTTGCGTTAGATGTAGGGTTGAGTTACATGTGTATGTGTTTTCAGCTGTTTACTTTTGTTTTGGGGGGGGCTAGGATTAGGGTTAAAGTAAGTGTGTATGTGTTTGGAACGGTTTATGTAAATGTGTGAGAGTTACTGACCTTAGGGTTAGGGTGCAGGTTAAGATAAGTGCATATGTTTTAGAATGTTTACTGTATTTTTTTTCGTTAGATGTATGGTTGGGTTGCATGCATATGTGTATTTAGTTGTTTACTGTTTTTTGGGGGGTATAATTAGGGTACGTGTGTATGTATGTGTTTTCGAAGTGTTTAATGTTTTTTGGGGGGGGGGTTGGAACAGCGATTCTTTTCCCCTAGGAAAGAAATTGCTGTTCTGTGGTTTCGACATTTTCAGCTTTCGCTCGTCAGTTCCCGGGATCAGTGGTGGCTCGCCCTTTGTGGAATGGAATAACTGTTGCTGTGCGCCATTCAGTGGGCACAAAGCCTGATGTGAGGCTATGAGTGAACATAGTGCTTAGGTGGGGAGCCAGTTCGTTCTGAAGTTTGTGTAAAACGCAGCCTGGGATGTTGTCCAGTCCCATGGATGTTGTATTTTTGGCTTTAGAGAGTGCAGCTTTTACCTGCATAAAGTACAGTTTTGTACCTACCATAAATGTAGATGTTCGAGGATCCACATTGCTGCAGTCATAACCTGTGGGGTAGTCCGCTGTCCTCGGTCGGCCCGAATACCAAAGAGCTAGGCTGGCGTCGGTCATAGTCGCCCAGAGCTGACGTCAGTACGTAGTAGTACTTAAGCGCATGACCGACGCCATATCATCAGTCTTTCTTGCCCCAGATGTCAGAAGGCCTAAAAATGAAAGGCCAGAGCCAAAATAGAAAACAGAAAATACCCAACAACCACCAGAGAGGAAAAATGAGCATCCCAAAAGGAAACACAGAAACCACAAATTATAGAGGGGAAGGAGGGAGGGAAAAAAAGGACTGCAGCAATGTGGATCCTCGAACATCTACATTTATGGTAGGTACAAAACTGTACTATGTTCTTCATCTCACATTGCTGCAGTCATAACCTGTGGGTAGAATCCCAAAGCAAAGGAAAAGGGAGGCTGGCAAACTAAAAAGCATTAGGAGCTGCTAACATGCCCTGTAAAACTGCAGTGGCAAACCCAGCCCTGGACTTGGAATAAAGAGGGAGATGGTAATGCTTAGTAAAAGTGTGTACTGAACTCCAAGTAGCTGCCTCCAAAATATCCTTAGTAGCTACCCCCCTCAAAAAGGCAGTAGATGTGGCAGTAGCCCTAGTTGAATGAGGTCTGATCCCAGCAGGAACATTCTTCCCATGATGAGAATAACAAAAGGCAATACAGTGACCAATCCACTTAGAAATAGTTTGCTTTGAAACAGCTTTCCCTTGTGAACCCAAAGCAAAAGAAATAAATAACTGTTGAGATTGCCTGAACTCTTTAGTTCTGCTCAAATAATAACGTAACTGCCTGTGGATGTCCAAAGAATGCAAGACTTTTTCCCCCTTATTTTGGGGATCAGCATAAAAAGTAGGCAAATGAATAGACTGGTTCAAGGCCACATTAGAAATCACTTTAGGCATAAAAGTAGGGTTAGTACGCAAAGAAACTCTATCCTTATGGAATATCAGAAAGGGTTCAACTGCCATGAATGCCTGCAATTCAGATACCCTCCTAGCAGAAGTAATGGCCAACAAAAAAGCAGTCTTCCAAGACAAAAACTTCAATTCAGACGTAGCTGCAGGTTCAAAAGGAGGTAAAGTAAGTTTCTCCAAAACAAAATTGAGATCCCAGGAAGGAGTAGGAGCTCTACGTGGGAGTCTTATATTTTTTGCCCCTCTAAGAAATTGTTTAAACAAAGGGTGAGAAAATAAAGGAGGGTCACAATCATAGTGAGCAGAAATGGCTGCAGCATGAACCTTCACAGAAGAAAATGACAAACCCTTGTCCAGTAATTCAGTAAGGTACTGTAGTGCAAAACTCAAATTAGGTACTGAAACATCAAAGCCCTTTACTGTGCTCCAAAGAAAAAATCTCCTCCATTTATCAGCATAAACTTTTCGAGTACTAGGCCTCCTGGCTTCCAAAATGACATCTAAAACCTGTTGAGGAAGCTGAGACCCCACCGGCTCTAAAACAGAACACGCCAGGCTGTTAGATGCAGGGACTGCACCCTGACATTGAGAAAATGATTGTTTGACTGGGATAACAAGTGAGGAATCTGTGGCAAAGGCCAAGGAGGCTCCTGAATTAAACTCCTCAGCAGAGGATACCAATGCTGACGTGGCCAATCTGGTGCTATTAGAATCATGCAAGGCTTGTCCCGCCTGACTTTCAAGAGTACCTTGGGAAGAAGAGGCAGAGGGGGGAAAGCACAGACGTGACGGTTGTTCCAACTGAAAGATAGAGCATCCACTTTCCAAGCTTTTGGGTGAAACATCTTTGTGCAAAATTTTGGCAGTTGGAAATTCAGTGGAGAAGCGAACAGATCTATGTCTGGAGTTCCCCAAGCCACGGTCAACTGTTGGAATACCTGAAGGTCCAATTTCCACTCGTGGGGATCCACAATTTGCCTGCTCAATACATCTGCTAGGGAGTTCTGTGCTCCTGGCAGAAACCTTGCTTGAAGATTGATGTGCAAACTCAGAGCAGTCTCCCACAATATCATTGCTTGTCTGCAAAGAGGGTAAGAATGGGTTCCCCACTGCTTGTTGATGTACCACATGACTGTTGTGTTGTCTGTTCGAATCAACACCTGTCCCGGCTGAAGTAGGTCCTTGAAGGCCATCAAGGCAAATTGGACTGCTAACATCTCCTTCATGTTGATATGCAAATGTAGTAGTTTGGGAGGCCACGTGTCTTGTATCCATTTCCCATTGAAGTGTGCTCCCCAAGCCAAGTCCGAGGCATCCGTCGTTATGATCCGACTCGCCTCTGTTTAGGTGACATTCCTGAGCCCACCACAAGAATTCCTTCTGGATGCAAGGTAATATCCGAATGACAGTGTCCAAACCGTGGCAGTGTTGAGTCCATACACTTTTGAGATACCATTGTAGCTTCCTCATATGCAGTTTGGCATTGGGAAGTACTAGAATGCAAGATGCCATGAACCCCAAGGCTTGAAGGACTGTCCTTGCAGTCAGCCTGGACATTACTGATAACTGCTGGAAGTATAGATGAAGAGTTCTTTGTTTGTCCGGGGTTAGAAATGCCATCTGAGAAGTTGTATTCAGTCTCACACCCAGAAAGCACATGTCCTGAGAGGGCACTAGACTGGACTTTATTTCGTTCACAGAATACCCTAGGCACCTTAAAACTGCCATTACATACTGGAGATGTTGTAGTAACTTGTCTTTGTCTTGAGCAAGAATCAGGCAATCGTCCAGATAAGGATAAATTTGTATTCCCCTCTGTCTGAAGAAAGCAATTACAGGAGCCAGAACTTTTGTGAACACCCTGGGCGCAGTAGATAAACCAAAGGGCAATGCAGAGAACTGATAATGAGAAGTACCAGCCCGAAATCTCAGGAATCTCCTGCAGCTGGGCCTGATAGGGATGTGAAGATAGGCCTCTTTGAGATCCAGGGTTACCATCCAGTGATCTTTGCCTAGCATAGGTAGAAGTTGTTGTAATGTTAACATCTTGAACTTTGGAATGTCTAGGTAGGTATTGAGAATGGACAAATCCAGAATTGGCCTCCAAGTGTTTCCTTTCTTTGGCACCAGGAATAGACGGGAATAAAATCCTAGGCCTGCTTCTGACGGAGGGACCACCTGAATTGCCCCCATCTGCAAAAGCAAAGAAATTTGCTCTTGAGCCTCCCGCCTTTGCTGAGGAGGCACATCCTGCCTTTGAAAGGAGGAAAAGTGTGAAAATAAAACTTGTAACCTTGATTTATTATTTCCAACACCCATTTGTCCTGGGTGACCAAATGCCAGTTTTGTTTGAAAAGTCCCAACTTTCCTCCTAGAGGAGCTGCCAGAAAAGAAGGGTCTGGCAGCTGAAGATACAGGTCATTGGGTCTGTTTACGAAAAGGCTGACCCCTGCCCTCACCAGAAGACTGTGCAGGAGAACTCCAAGTCCTAGGTCTGAAAGAACCCCGAGCGTGAGCCCTGCCTCTACCACGTCTAGACCTGCCCTTAGACTGATAATCCGAAGAAGGGTAGGACCATCCTCTAGCAGGCCAATTCCTACTAAACTTAGGGGGCTGCACCTGCAAAAAATCCTTGACCGTCTGCATAGACTTAGCCTTATCTTCCATCTTTTTCAAAACTGACTCCACAGGAGAACCAAAAAGAACTTCAGATTGAAGAGGAGCATCCAAAATCCGAGCCTTAACATGCTCTGACAAATTTTGATCCTTAAGCCAGGCATGTCTATGAATAACTGAACCTGTAGCAGCCACCCTGGATGAAGCCTGAAGAGCATCGAAACCACACTGCAAAGAATGTTTGCCAACTTGATCTGATGCATGAATCAATTCCTTCAGTTCCTTACACTCTATGCCTTCTGATAAAGCATCCACCTTAGATTTCAATTGGCCTAACAAAAAGTTCTGATACTTCAGCATATGAAACTGGCAATTCAACGCCCTCATAGCTAACGTAGAGGAGGTGTACACTTTTTTCCCCCACCTATCCAACGCTCTAGAATCTTTATCCAAAGGAACTGGATTCTTAGCCACAGAAGCCCCGTCACCCTTCGGACCTTGAATAATAGTTTCCGGATCAGCTCTAGGACTCTTGTACAAATACTTATGGGCTTCTGGAACTCTGTAATATCTGTCTGGCTTGACAGGGGCCAGGGGCAAAGAATCAGGATTAAGGGAAGCCTCAGAAAAAACATCCTGAACTACATCTACCCCACAGAATACCCTTGGACTCGATCAGGACATTGTCTTCTTCTACCACCCTCTACCACCAGAAAAAAGAGAGTATGTCTACCTAGTCATGCTATATTACGTTTTAACTAAATGTTCCTGCTAAACTTTCAGACTGCCACTAGCTAAGCAGCCAGCAGCTACCCCTCCTTAATCCTTCATTTCCCCTCACAGTCTCCTCGGATGGCCACATAGGCTATCCTCTCTCCCCCCTCTAGTACAGCTCCACGCCTGGTAGCTCCCTTGTTTGCTTACTGCACTACTACTTTTGTCCACTAGATGTTATACTTTTCTCATCCCTATTTGGGATATTAGTACTGACTTCTACCTTACACTTTTATTCTCTCCTCCTTATACTAATCCTTTTCCTCCTTTACCTCTCTGTCTCATCCTCTCCCCCGAGGCTACTTTCTCTTGCCTTGATTCCCCCTTCCTTCCCTGATAATTTTTCCACTCTCCTCTGGTCTACTTTGTGTGCCCCGCTCCGCTCCCCACCCTACCCCCAGGGGTCCTACATTTATATTTCTACTAGCCACACCTCCTACTACTGCTATCCTATCCTATTCACAGTCTCACACATTGTGTAACTTCCTTCACTTAGTCACACCTACTTACCACTTTATCCAACCCCACCACTATCTCACTAAAGTCCTATACCATTACAGCCCCTTCCACTCTACCCCCTACTCCCACAACACACCCCACTACAACATATCAGGAAACCCTACTTCACATACAACTATCTTATCATGTCTACAACTATCCTCCACTCACAACTTAATCTACCTATCACCTTCTTACTATTATTCCTTCTCATTACTACCTACTTCTTAACCTCCTATGAACACTCCTTAACTGTTTCTCTCTCACTTCCCTCAAAACATACTAGTACACCTACAACATACCTACCTTCATCCTATTTACCTACCTCCTCACAAACCATATACCTACTTCCCAAATACCATAGACTATTACATTGTAAACTACTAAAAACTAAATCAAAGAAATTATTTGACACATCTCTAAAACACATAACCAAAAACTATGGTCTACTACTCCATCTACTTCAGGATGGTGACATACACTCCAATCCAGGCCCTCAACCTACAACTACTGAAACACACAGTCACCATATAAAAGCTCTCCTTCCTCCATCAACTACAACTACAAACATACTATCCTTGGCCCACCTAAATATACGCAGTATCTGTAATAAAGTTAGTCAAATTCATGCCCTACTAGAAGTACACAACTTTGACATTCTATGCTTATCAGAAACCTGGCTAAAACCATCTATTAAAGATATTGAAATTACCCCACCTGGATATAACATTGTTAGACTTGATCGCACCTCCAAGAAAGGAGGTGGAGTAGCTATCCTATATAAATCTAACCTGAAGCTTACTCTCCTTGACCTTGCTCTTACCCAAAACAATAATGTTGAAATAATCTGCTCTAGAGTTCAAATTAACACTACTAAATCAATAAATATCATTTGTGCTTATCTGCCTCCAGGAAACAATATCCCCACATTAGAACAACTTCTTGAACAACTCTCGAACTACCTCCCTCAAGAAACACTACTCCTTGGAGACTTTAACATTGACTGGAAATCTTGTAACAATGCTAACCCTACTTCCCATTTAAACCTTTTTGGTTTCAAACAACTAATTGATAGTGCCACTAGAATAAATAAAACAAGCAAAAAAGAAACCACCTTAGACTGGGTTCTTACAAACTCCCCCTCACAAAGCTACAAAACTGGCATCCTTCCTGATGATCTTAGCGATCACTCCCTCACATATGTCATTAGAGCTAAAACTCATTACAACTTACCTACCTCACATAGAACACTATATTCAAAGAAACAATTTAATCCCCAAAGATTTCAAACAGAACTCTCACAATACAACTGGACCCCTCTAAAGCACCTCTCTCTCAACAAAGCCGTAGAACATTTCAACTCAGCATTCCTTACAATCTTAAACCACCATGCCCCAAGTCATACCATTAGAATAAAGACCAGAACAGCACCCTGGCTTACCTCTAATACTAAACAAAAGATCAGGCTTAAAAATAAATCTTGGAAGAAATGGCGCTCCTCTAGAAACCCAACAGACTATCAAACCTTTAGAGAGCTGAGAAACAAAACCAAAAATGCTATTATTTCAGACAAAAAGAACTACTATGTTGAACTTCAGCAATCCACAAAAAAAGAACCAAAAAGGTTCTGGTCTACTATCAATCATCTACTTACCCCAGGTAAAATAGTAACACCTAACCCACAGAATCTAGACCCTGATAATCCCTCTTTAATAGCCAATAACTTCAATAGCTTCTTTACTACTTCCATACAAACACTAGCAAGCCATTTATCCCCTGATGCTTCACAACTGATCTTAAGTAACACCAACAAAGTCATTCCTTCCCTTCAACTTCAACCCATACCCACCTCCTATATACAATCTCTCTTACAAAAACTTAAACCCACTACCCCCTCAGCAGATAAGCTTCCTGCTGAATTCCTTCAGGTAGCAGCAAAAGCTATAGCCTACCCTGTTTCGATCCTAATAAACAGATCCATAAAAGAAAGTGATTTTCCAGCAATTTGGAAGATATCACACATCATACCCTTACATAAAGGAGGCAAATCCACTGACCTCTCTAACTACCGCCCAATAGCACTATTATCTCCACTAGCTAAAATCATGGAAAAATGTATACACAAACAACTACTTAACCATCTCCTTCAAAATAACCTACTAGCAAACACTCAACATGGATTTAGACCCTCACATAGTACTACCACTGCACTACTTTCCTTTACTAATACCATAAACTGTAACCGTAATAACAAACTAACTGCTTCTCTTTTCCTAGACCTGTCAAAAGCCTTCGACATGGTCAACCATAAACTTCTTCTACACATACTAAACTCACTTGCCTTGGATTTCTCCTCCTTAACCTGGTTCTCATCCTACCTTGAAAACCGACAACAAGCAGTACTCTGGAAAAATTCTCTATCTGCTCTACTACCTATCTCCTTAGGAGTACCTCAAGGATCAATATTAGGTCCACTCTTATTCTCTATCTTTATTAATGATCTTCAATCATCTATCCATAACACTACCTGCATACAATATGCAGATGATTCTACCATCATCTGTACAGCTTCCACCCAATCTAAACTCCAGTCACTCACACAATCTACCTTTTCAACCGTTGAACAATGGTTCTCAAAAAGATGTCTCCTTCTCAACTCCAAGAAAACAAAACTATTACTATTCTCACCTACCCACAAATCTTGTCAACTAAATTTTACTATTACTGCAGCTGACAATTCTCTCTCCCCAGACTCTACTACCAAACTGCTTGGTGTTACTATTGATAATAATCTTAACTATGACTGTCATATCAATAACACTATAAAAGCAGTAAATAAAAAGATAGGTTCACTGTACAGAATAAAACCCTTCCTTACACCAGAAGCACGGACCACCTTAGCTCAATCACATCTTATCTCCACCCTACTGTACGCTTCCTCTATTTACACCAATCTCTCTAAAGCTAACCTGAAAAAACTAACTACATCATATCATAATATAGCCCGTTTTGCCACAGCATCCCAGTACAGAACTCACCACTGTAATAACTTAAAACAATTACAATGGTTAGAACTACCTAACAAGCTTATCTATCAACAACTCTTAATTACACATAACATTCTTTATCAACCAACAAAAACACCAGCTCTCAGTAACCTCCTTACTCCCTACAAAAACTTGAAACAGTTGCGATCTGCCGAAAAGCTACAAGTCACCACAACTAGAATTACAAATTCAGCAGGTAACTGTCTATTTTCAAATTCCATAGGGAAAATATGGAACAACCTCCCCCCACACATTACCTCACTAGACTCCTTTCACCTTTTCAAAAAACAACTTCTATTCCATCTTAACAACTTCTGGCTCTGCTCCTGTACCAATCCAGACTAAATGACTTCTTCGCTCTTCAACCATAACTCCCTACGTAAAAATCACTATCTTTCCCTGCTATTTCAAATGACTAAACTACTGTACTGTTCTAAAAAAAAAATGAATATATAGCTTAGACTATTTGTTTTTATCTTTTTTTTAGCTGTATTTTCTACTATACTAAAATGTATGCATTGTTGCTTAAATGTTTAACCTTGTTTTAATTGTGGAGCTTTTCTCCCCGGGCCTCCACTGAAAATGGAAATTATCCAGCTGGGCTAGCCCGGTCAACAAATGTAAAATAAAATAAATAAATAAAATAAATCTAAGACAGGGGGAATAGCCAAGGGCCTATGTTGTGGCAAAAACAAAAATTCCCTAAGCCTTTTCCGAGAATCTGAAAAATCCTGACCTTCCCACTTGAAATGTTCCCTCATGGAATTTAAAGTTTCAGAAAAGGAAAAATCCTCTGGAGGAGAAGCAGAAGGACAGAAATCCTCTGCATCCGAATCTGAATAGGGAGGGAAATCCTGAATTTCTTCAGCTGAGGAATCAGAGTAGTCTGAAGAATGCTCCATTCCCTCTAAATCTGCCTCCACCCTAGGCCTCTTCTCTGGGGGGGGGGGGCATAGACCCCCTGATCAAAGTAATCAAGTCCTCTGCCATTTTCAACATATGCTTTTTGGGAACAGGGGCTGGAGAGCTAGAACTATGGCCAGGGCCAGCAAGACAAGGTTTGGTCTTAGCATGGCCTTTAGCCACTGAAGTAGAAGGCCTAATAACCTTTTGCAAAGATGGAACTACAAACACCTGAGAAGCACCCTCAGCCTGGCCTAACTCCTGAGAGGCCAACTCCTGCAAAAGTAAAGGTTCCCCCTGGGATTCAGCCGAACCCTCGGCAGGATCCACAGGTTCAACCGGAGGTTCCATAGAACCGGCGTCCACAACGGACGACTCATCCGGTTTAGACCTCAAAGATTTATCTTTACGCTTTTTAGTGGTAGCAGGCGTCGGAGGATCCGACGGCATGTTATAGTTACACAGTTTACCAAAAACAAGCCTGGCACAGTCTAACCTCCGTTTAATGGTGCGCTTATTAAATCTAGCACAAAAGCGACACCCGACTACGTCGTGTTCAGGCCCCAAGCAAGGAATACAGAGAGAATGATAATCCCTATGAGGTATCGGTTTCCCACAAGAAATACAATTATTAACTTTTTCGGACATCCGGATAACTGAGGCAAGAAAACACAAAAATTTCCCCAACGGGGTACTTAGCCCAACTTGGTCTTCGGTCTGAAACTCGAAAAGTGAAAATTTCAGAACGCCGAACGGCACTTGCAAACGCTGCTTCTGCTTCGGACCACGCGGCAAGAAAGACTGAGGATATGGCATCGGTCATGCGCTTAAGTACTACTACGTACTGACGTCAGCTCTGGGCAACTATGACCGACACCAGCCTAGCTCTTTGGTATTCGGGCCGACCGAGGACAGCGGACTACCCCACAGGTTATGACTGCAGCAATGTGAGACGAAGAACATTTGTGATTACAAGGACTCTGCATTCTTCCTGTATAGATATGGACCCTTTAGGGGGTGAGAGGGGGTTAAAATTAGCACTGAACCCATCTACCAGGATGTTGGTAATATCAGTTGGTTCTGTAATTTTTGTGCCGTTGTGCTGCAACTCAGAGCAGATCTGGATATTACCATTGAGATTCCTGACATAGCTATAGAATGCTTTGTGGTTGTCCTTAGAATCAGTGGCAATTTTGTTTTCGTAGCTAGCTTTGGAGGATCTTATAAGGGATCTTAGCTTCTTACTGAGGCGGACCAGGGAGCTCCTCCACTTATGGGATTTTACTCTCTTTTGCAATAGTTTCTTCCTTCTGTTGTAGAGTTTTATTGCAAGGGATCACCAGATTGGCTTCCTTTTTTTGGAGGATAGCATCTTGGTTCTGTTCGGGATAGCACGATCCATGCACTCGTGTAAGTGCTTATAGAGTGCATTTGTGTAGGATTCAGCAGTCGTAACTGTATTGTCCATCTGCATGGGTGTCATGAAGTTCGCCACTTCTGTCTTAAGAAGCATGAAGTTGGATTTGGAGAAATTTTTTTGCCATGGTTTCCTTAATGAGGGGTGGGGGTGGTATGTGGATATCTAGGGTGATTAGCTTATGGTCTGATCTGACCAACGAGGAGTTGACTTCAGGTGTGGAACACCGGTCACTCATGTTGGTAATGATTAGGTCTAGGATATTGTTGCCCCTTGGGGGTGTAGTTTTCCCAGTTAATGGTGGGGTAGTTGAAATTGCTCATTATTAGCGTGTTTGGTTGAAACCCAATATTTTCCAGTATATCAAGAAAATCGGAGTGGGAATCCTGGGGCATGGTGGGGGATCTGTAGCAAGCTACAATTTGGATTGCAGTTTTGCCCAGACATATTACTAAAAAATACTTTTATGAAAAGAAATACTATATACTTCAGTAATAATGATAAAGAACATTTGGCTTTGGACAAAACATTTAAAACAATTAGAATATTATGTAACAATATAGCCTTAAAACATTCTACCATGGAATAGCATATTCCCAGTTTGTTGATAAAAATCAAGCAAACTACTTCTCAACCTCCCAATTATACTAACTACACTTCTCATGTTTCAGCTTTGTACATGTCTGTTCCCTATCTTTATGTGAATCACTTTAAGAAAGCCCTTCTATATGTTAAGAAACAGAAAAGGCTAGTTAGGTCCTATTTCACTTTAAATAAGCCAGATTAGTTATCACTGTTCCCCATATTCTCTTATAACCTCTTCTTGGTCCTCAGACTCCAATAAGAAGATTGCCAGATGTTAATTTCACATTTAGTATTAAACAAGTCAAGAAGCTGCATATTTAATTTACTTGCAGTGTATAAAATTATTTGGTACTTTTCTGTTAAACCCCTACCACTTCGCACTGGTCTGCTTTTTGCAACTTGTGCATAAAATAGGACTACTTCTCAACACAAAAAAAATAGGGTTAAGGTTCAGAGCTAAAATAAGACACAAAACTCCAAATAACTTGGAAGTACATGAATCAAAACCACACAGCTTTAAGTATAGCTGCAAACTCCAAAACTGGGAGAGTCATTTACATATTTATACGTAACCAATGAAATAGGGACACAGGAGAGTGTAAGGTAAATTAAACGCGTCAGAATTTTGTAACCTCTACAGTTCTAAAGGAGCTTACTTTTACAATCTTAAGGAGAGTGACTGCTGTGTCACATATTTAAAAAAATAACCTAAAGGTACTTACACATTATAGTAGGCTTAAGTTAAAGACTACACTGGAAAGAGTAGAAGGTGGAAATAGAATGCTTAAATTGGAAAAGGTGAATTGGTAACAAGGGTCTAGCCAGAGATTTCAGAATTGCTCTCCTGTTTCCAGATTATTGCCAACTACCGCCAGTAACACAGCCATTATTATTTTTCCACGATCCATGTAGTAAGGGCAGAAGTAGAGGTGCAGCACAAACATATGGAAGGTAATATATTAAAAGGTGTTTAAATGCATATCTTGCTTGGGCGTTTGAAGACATCTGTTGCGCTTCACGTGCAAACCATTACTCTCTAAAATAACTGTACACAATGAAAATACTCTGCCTTACAAACTGTATAACAGCCTTAAATGTAATGAAGGCAAGTCTAATCGGTACGACTCTTTTACTCCATTTCTAAACAGAGGGGCTATAAAACCCAAGTACAGGAGGTCTTTTTATACTGACAACTCTGTTTTAAAGATGTGCTCCCCTGCTTCCCAAGTTAGTAATTTCCATCCTAATGGACTTTATTATTGAAGAATAGCAGCAAACTTCTCAACAACTCTACAATTTAACAGATTGCCACATCCTAATCTCCTTTCAGCAGCATACTGAATTACTTACCCGCTGTATATTTTCAGCCATTTCAATAAGGTTACACCGGTTTCTTAACTGTCTCACATGAAAGACCAGGTAATGGTGAGTGTCAAACTATTCACGATACTTTTCGGCTAAAAAAGTCCAAATACTTTTCTCAAGTCTTGCGCTGCCTCTCAGTTTTAACTTGCCTACTCCCTTGCGGACATTTCATTGGTTGCACAGACAGAGTCGCCAAGTGGTAGGGGTTTAACAGAAAAGTACCAATTATTTATATAACAATCTATTACCTATATACATGGCTATTTGTCCTTGTATTCTTCTGTTCCTGCTTACACTGTCATTTACCATTTACTATTTACATGAACTCTCAACTTCCAGTATAATCCATATGTACTATGCTGTTGGAAAGAACATATATGCCATCACTTATACATCAGGAAATTATTCATTAATTATGTATTAAAAGGCTTGGGCAAAGAGTTCTATACAGCAGCAAAGCCTTTTAGGTAATAGGAAACAAATTATTTTTTGAGAAGGAGTCACTCACTCACAATGCAGCTTTAGTGATACGTCACCCAGTGTTAGTTCTCTAAGCAGGGTGCTCTACCTGCATTGCATATTTCACAACGTGCCATTCTTCTTCCAGTAAGTAAAAGCTTTATGTTAATTCTGTCAGCATGAAGATGTAGTAGATACTGTACACTGATTTACATAATGAGACATTATGGGAATCAACCCATAATACTATAAAAGCAGCAAGTAGCAACTCCAGGTAAAATTTCAGGGGACATCCTGAGCAAGAAAAAAAGTATGCTTTTGGATTAAGACCAGTATAATTCAAGTACTGTGCTCAATAATGCAGCTACTCCCAACTGCATTACATCCTTATGTGACATTATACCTGCTGCAAAATAGTTGATATCACTTTAAACCCTGAAATGTTCCTGCACAGCAAGATGAAAGAAACAAAAATTCACATCTACAACATTCTGTCTGCAGGGCTGTACTCAACTTCTTTAACTTCACCTAACAGGAGAAAATGAACAATTCCTGGAAAAGAAACAGCACAGGAGTCTTCGGCTCACAGAAGCTAACAAACATTTTCAGAACAGAATGTAAAATATATGAAAAACAGTTTTTTAAACAGTCAAGTAAGCAACAGCTTTTGAGCTTATTGCCCATTAAAAGCACCATACTGCAGCTGTTTTCTGCCCTTTTAAACTTTTTTTTATAAAAAAAAATTCCTTTACTAAACATTCTTTCACTGATCGGTTTTAAAACCTGGTTATGCTGGAGAGAAATTACTTGATTCTTCACCAAAGTACATTTTGCATTGCCAGGTAGCCAGCAGCTAATTTTGTTTTTCATAAAATGCATCTGTGTGTGTTAAATTTCAATCCTACGCATCAGTCACATCACGTTACAAACTTAGGAAAATGTCTAGCTATGCCTCTCAAATGTGCACCATAACCTTCTACTGAACCTGATCTACTAGCACTCATAAATAATTAACAATTCATACTGCAAAGCACTCCCTTACCCTCATTTTATCTGCCAGTCTGTCTCAGATTACAAACAGACATGAACACAGTCCTAACAAAACAAAAGAGCAATATCACCTTCTATCTTATACGTAAAACAGAAATTCATAGATGTACTCAAAAGAATTATTCAAGGACTAGAAAGAGAGTCTTGTGCACTTAAATGCTTTATTATAAACAATTAATGCATTTAAGCAAGGGTTTAACAGCAGCATGGGTTTTCAAAAACTGTGTGTTAATCTCTAAATTCCTGAAGGTAGTATCATTTTAAAGATCAAGCAAAACAATTAAAAAAACTATGAGAGAGAAAGTTGACAAAAAAGCAGCTTTACTCGCAACAAAACAGACCATTGTCTCATGACTTCTTAACATATAGACTTTGATGACAGAAATAACCACTAACCACTCTTGCACTGGGGACTCGCTTTTCAGTTTACTGTCACTCCTGAAACTCTAGTCTCTAGATTTGAGTCTTGGATTACACACACATATTAGAAAAATGTACCAATTACCAGCAGTACCTAGACACCTTATGTAATAACAGTCCACTTGAAGTAGAGGTTACTGTAGCAGTAAAGATTGACACAGAGGACTAAGACAAGGTATCCGATAATAACCAGCTTACTGTGTGTTGCAGATAGAGATGTCAAGAAATTCACTCCTCTCAAGATGAATCTTAACATCCAGGTCAAGAACACACATGCATTTATGATTGGAGAAACCTGATCATAACTTTTTGTGGTGCATGGAGTCCATTTATTACAAATTACTAAACATAAGTGTAAAGGTGCCAAATGCTGTTCAGTTTTAAAGCCATAAAACATTTGACACTGCCACACAGACAGCGGCCACTGCTACTATATTGTTACTCACAGTCTCTCACACACACACACACACACACACACACACACACACACACACACACACACACACACACACACACACACAAAGCATTTCAGAGCCAAGTATCAAAGAGCTTTTAAGGCTGTTTTAGCTTCTCTTCACTGTTCTGTGGAGACCATCACCGGGCTCTTAGCAATGTGGTGTTCAACTCTAAAGCACATTTCTTACATCAAAATAGTGTTTAAAGTTGCCTTTTTTAAGCTACCCACCGATGAAGATGCTTTTGTTCTGGCCACAGTTGTACAGTCACCTCACTCATGGAGGTCAAAAATGTAATACTTTTTGATGTGCAAGTCCAAAATATAAAAGCACTGGTACACTCTGAACATCTGTTAGTGCAAGTTATTGTAATATCCAAGTAAAACCATTGCTCCAGCAGTAGGATTTTTGAACTTGGCTACAGGGCACGTCTGGGCAAACTTCAAGACTACTGTACCCTCTCATTCAAGGGACATAACCATGCTCCTGGTATGAAAAGGAGCCAGCCCACACCACCTTCGGTTCTTTCTTAAGTCAAATAACAAGGTACTCCTTGAGTTGCCATATAAGGTCCAGGAAATCAATTAGATGCCCCTGCATAGATTATCATAAGGTTTGAGTACCCGACAAGGCAGCAGAACTGGCTTGCTGCCCACTGTGTAAACTGCCCGCTCTGGTGCTAGGCCAACCATAAATAAATAGTCTCCTTCAAAGGTAGGATTACCAGAACAGATGACTAGTTGGAGTGTAGGAGCAGAGGTGACCTGGTATGTACCCCAATCCTAGGATGTAGGAAGGGAAACTTTGCTGTGCAGCAGTGCTCCTACACGAACATCTACTAGGACAGTAAACTCCTCACAGAACTCTTCTACTTCATTTTTATGAATCATTGTTGCAATAGTAATATGAGAAGGTTCCCAGAGCTCCTATCTTGTTGGGTGGATGGTGAAGAGTTCATGAAGACCTGTAGAACAACCTTCCCTCCCTGACCCGGGATAAGATGCCTTGCCTATAATATTTGCTGAAAGTGTGGACAGAAGACCAGGTAGCTTACCTGCAAGATGGTCCATGTAAATGCACCACGAAGACACTGCAATAGATTATTGTTGACCTGGTACACTGGGATTGACCTGTCCTTTCATGGTCTTCCCCATGGCAACAGTAGCAGAAAGTAATGCAATGAGTTAGACATGTAGAAATGATCTATTAAATGACCTGGTTACCTTCCTTAGTAGCAGGAAAACAAAAGGTTTTTCCATTTTCCTTATGTCCTTGGTTCTATGCAGACAGAATCTCAGCTGCCTGTCAACATCCGTAACCGTGAACGATCTTTTCTAAACTTCAAAAAAGATGGAAAAAGAACAGCAACAAGTGAAACATTTGGTTTAAAGCCAGTTCTATAATGACTGTGGGCACAAAAAAGCGTTTGGTGGAAAATGTTGAGTCCTTCCCTACAGAAAACCAAATAGGATTCCTGGCAGCATACCAAGCTAAAGATTCGAGCTCCAAGCTCCACCCCTTTACCCATAGTACCCTGCAACCTCCTTCCAATCCTCAGATTGCGTTTGCCACCTGCACAAACAAAACAAACAACCTGAGAAAAACCTGACTCGGAGACAAACAAAACTCGAGCATACAAACCTCGAGTTCAGCGAAATAAAACTATTCAGGTTAGGGGGAAGGAGGGGGGGATGGTTGCTGACAAATGAAGTTACCTACTCGGATGGAATGTTATGGTGAGTACATAACTTCAAATGAAGTTAACTAATTCAGATATAGATCAGCAACCTGTGGGACAGAGTCCTCAGCTATCCAAAATCTTGGGAGGTCCTCAAGGAAGAATATTCCGGAGCACTGCAGAGCCAAAAGCAGCCCTTCCTCTAGACACCACTAGACAATCTAGCTTGTAATGAGAAATAAAGGTGTGACAGGATGCCCAGGTAGCCGCCGAACAATTGCCATCCATGGAAACTCTAGACCAGAATGCAGCAGACGTTGCCACAGAACGCGTAGAATGAGCATGAACTCCCATTGGGTCTGGCAAGCCAGATTCTCTATAAGCTAAGAGAATACAACTCGAAATCCATCTGGCGAGAGTTACTTTAGAAATTGGTTTCTCTAAAAAGGGTTTTGCAAAGGAGACGAAAAGTTGGTCAGATTTAAGAAAGACAGCCGTCCTGTGTAAATAAAAACGTAACGGTCTGTGAACATCCAGTAAATAAAGTTTATACTCCTTGTTCTGGTAATTGGGGAAAAAAACTGGCAAATTAATGGATTGATTAAAGTTAGTCTTGGAAGCCACTTTGGGAAGAAAGGAGGGATTAGTCCTGAGAGATACCCTGTCCTTGTGAAATACAAGGTATGGAGGTTTGATAGAAAGAGCCTGAAGCTCTGACACTCTCCTGGCTGAGGTAATAGCTACTAAAAAATCTGTCTTCCATGACAAGAACTTCAGATCAACGGAAGCGGCAGGTTCAAACGGAGGCGATACTGACGCCTGAAGAACTAAGGTCAGGTCCCACAGTGGGGGTGAATTTCTGATGGGAGGTCTCAACAGAAAGGTACCTTTTAGAAAGGCCTTACACATTCTGGTAGCAGCAAGAGAACCAAAGTTGTCCCCAATATGAAAATGGGAAATAGCAGCCAGTTGAACCTTTACAGTAGATGAACTGGCCCCCTGCTGAAAAATATGAGACAAGAATTCTAGAACTGCTGGAATAGGAGCAGTTAAACAATCCAAGTTCTTATGTGAAGCCCAAATGGAAAAAGTTTCCATTATTGCAAATTTTCCTGGTAGAGGGCTTATGTGCCGCCACCAGGATGGACTTGACTAGGGAAGAGATAGCAGGAGTCCTGGCAATTAAGGGAAATGGATCAGCCAAGCTGAGAGCTTGAGCTCGTCCAGATTGAATAGCCTCTGGATATTATCTGAAGGACCCAGCGATCTGTCGTGATGGACCCCTCAGGGCTGCTGTGCAGGTCGGTCAGAAAAGGGTTCCTGTGACCCGAAGTTCTTTGGACCCCCTCTGCCTCTGGGCCGGCGTCCACCTTGTCCCCCTCTACCTCTGGGGGAGAAGGCATCCCGAGCATTCCAGGCCTGCTGAGATTTCCGGAACCACATCATCTTCTGCCCTCGCTGGTTCCTGGAGAAGGACCTTTGAGGGGTAGAGAAGCGGATTCCGACGGGTGACCACATGTTCCCATCTTTCTCGCTCTGGACCAGTGTCTCACGGACAGTCTTCCCGGACAGGGTAGAACCGTCAAAGGGTGCATTCGCGAAGGACGCCTTGAAAGGTTCCGAGAAATCGCAAAGCCGAAGCCAGGCATGACACCTTAAGGCGATACCGGACCCTCTAGCTTTAGCGGCTCCTTCCATGGCGTGGGAGAGTAGCCGCATAGATGTATTTGACACTGATTTGAAAGTGGCCACACACGCCGAGAAAGTCTGTTTATCCTCAGCCGACATGGACTCTGGGGGAGACTCAGCGTACTCTAACCAGGTCCCGCTGCAGTCTAATAACATGGGCCAAGTAATTCAGCTCCCTAATAGAGAAGGTAGCTGAAGCAAATATCCACTTTCCAATACGGTCCATTGCCCGTGACTCCTTGTCAGGGGGATGGACTGAGGAACTGTCCTGAGCTAGTTCCTTTTTGGTGGCCACTGCCACCACCATGGCATCTACCGGGGAACCCTTGCTCCATGAAGCTTTGTCTGTAGGGGGGCTCAAAATCTAGTCGGGCCTCCTGGAGATAGGCTCTACAGTGTCCGGTTCCTTCCACGCCCTGGTGGTAATCAGAGAGTCCAGAGGGTAGGCCGGGGGGGGGGCACCCAAGAGGTAGATGGGCCTGTGTCGAACCCACCCAGGAATACAGACTCATTCGAGGAAGGCTTTTTGGCGGGCCACCCCCCCTCCCTTTGGAGGAGCATTTCCATAATGTCTCCGAAGGAGACATCGTCAAGGGGGTAACTTGGGGGAACCTTCCCCTTCCACCAAATCAGTATCCTCAGTAAGGGTCTCAGGGGAGTCCAAGTGCCTCATTTTGCACAGGTGTTTGTGAGGAATCTTCTCTGGGGACTGTCTGAGGGGTGCTCACCAACGGATTTGTGCTCCTCCAGGGGAACTGGCTGGGGCATCAATGACATAGGCTGTCCCTGGGACTGGATAATGGAGGACAAACGGAGCTGCAAGGGAGCAGGGGTGGATCCTGAGGACAGAGCGAGGGATCTTGATCCTCTAGAGAGAAACCTCTCCACAACATCAAATGCCGAAGGGGAACCGGCCTCTCTAAGACAGGTGGCTGGCACCTTTGGATCCAACAAAGGGATCGGAGTCGGATCCAAAGCGCTCAGATCCGAGTGGACGGTGTGCTCCGACCACAACGGAGCTGAAGACACACTCGCCCCCTCGGATCCGATGCCCGGCTCTCGGCTCCAAGAGCTCGGATCCGAAAAAGGATCAGATGGGCTCGAGAGCATGGCCGGCATCGAGGTAGCGATAACCATCGGCGCCAACTCCCTGACTCTGAGACACCTTAGATCCGAAGACTCCAAAACCCGGTAGTGGATCGGAGAAGGAGCTATCGGGGCAAACAGTGGAGCTGAACTCCCCACCCCACCCCAGAGGGGGGGGGCAGCAACACTCCCATCTGCAGCAGAGTCTGTAAAAAGTGACGCATCATCCGATTCATATCTGCCTCAGAGAGGCTTGTAGTAGATCTGGATGAGGCTGCCGAAGCTGGTCCGGGAGGGCAGACGTGACGACCTCGAAGATGGGTGGGCCTCCTCCTCCGGCTCCGGAGAAAAGCATGGAAAATGGAGCCATGGGGAGGAAGGCTTGGAAGTCCTCCATGAGGAAGGGAGAACCTTGGTGGGAGGGGTCCAATTCGGCCCGCCGCTTGTGGCTTCTCTCTCTCTCTCTCTCTCTCTCCCTTCTCTCTTTCCAGTCTTTTTTCACCTCTCGATCTCCCTGGGATGAGGTGGGAGGGTGAGTCCCAGCCAGGGGAGGAGGGCCAAATGGTTGGGTAACCACAGTCGCGGTTGTCGCTACCGAGGGAGAGGAGGAAGAAGAAGCAGATTAGGCGGGTAAAGGCCCGCCAGAATCAGCTTATTCTTCCTGTCTCTCAAAGCCTGGGGGTTAAAGGCTGCAGAAATTTGGCAACCTGTGGAAAGATGAGCCACCCCCAGGCAAAGAACACACTGTGTGACCATCCGCTAGCGACAGCTTGTGGCCACACTCAGTGCACTTAGCCTTTTTCTATCAGCCATACCACACACTCACATGCATACCTGAAGAGAAAGGGGTCTACTGGTGATAGAGCTACGAAGAATAAGGGGGATATAGAGAAAGTAATAAGGAAAAAGATTATCTATCCCAAGAGAAAAATACGCTGTCCGGTTCGATTCTCAGCTAGAGCATCTTCTGCGTGGAGATATGCGTGAATGAGCGTACTTTCGTTGAAGGCTGTGCACCAGGGCTGGTAACTCAGCACGTAAAAATCAACTACCAATCATTAGCGGACCGGAGTTCCGCTGTGGCGACCCCTAACCGGGAAAAGCTGAAAGACACAAACACACACACACAAATAACCAAGTACCTAAAGTTTTTGCTATAAAACTGTAAAATACTTAACTTGCCTGGAGCTCAAGGAATCCTGTGCTTGGCAAAGCCGCGGCAAACTAGATCTAGGGATTGGAAGGAGGTTGCAGGGTAGTATAGGTAAGGGGGTGGAGCTTGGAGCTCAAATCTTTAGCTTGGTATGCTGCTGGCTCGGATCCGTATCGGATCCGTAACCCAGAGGTTGCTGATCAAATGAAGTTAACTACTTCAGATCTGGAGTTCAAAACCTTCTGACTGGCATGACGTTCACTAAAAGTTTAGGAGTTTTAAAAAAGGGTAGCAGTAGTAGCTGCTTCAAAAGGACTAAGAGTCAGCTTCCTACTACAAAGTTTAAATTCTAAGGCAAAGCCACAGTTCTTTTACTGGGCCTTAGGTTGAGGGCCTCTTTCAGAAATTGCTTTACAAGCAGCAGTGAAGGCCCATTTGCTAGCAACTTGAAATAGCCGACAAATGCACCTTCACCGGGAGTAGGCTATCCGTGTTGCAAATTGCCCTGAAAGTCTGTGAGGAAGTTAAAGGATTAAGCCAAATACAACCCACAAAAACTATCAGAAGGGTAAATCAAGAATTAGACACTAAATTTTAAATGATGTAAGCACTTTCATCTGTATTTATTAAAACAAACTTCTTCAGACAACAAGAGCAAAGCAAATCATGTGACCCAAAAGGAAATTACAGCACTGAAACAAATCTTTAGAAACACCACCATCTTGTGGTTCAAAGACGGAACTACAACTAAACAGCCACTTCATTTGTAAAAGTACCTGGCTGCCATATAATATGATAGAACAGAAAACACATTGAATTGAAATACAACCATAAAAACTATCACATATAAACACTTAAAACCAAAATTACTACCTATCCAGTGCCTTCAGTTTTAAGAAGCACTGTATTGAGCATGTATCATTCAACCCAGGAAAGCTATAAAAGTATTTAATTGAACTTGCCACTTAAGTTCATAGCATTCCAGTTTGAGTCCAAGAACCCCCCCTCTTTCAGACAAAACTTGCTCAATTATTTTCAATTTAAAATGATGTTCTGGGAAGATCATATGTCTGGCTAGGGCATCACGAACATGCAATTTATTAATACTATAAATATGTTCATATAGTCATTCTATAAATCTGTGTTCTGTTTTACCTATATAAAAACTTTTGCAGAACAAGCACTTAGCCAAATAAACTCCTTTAGAGTTATGGTTAAACCTACCCTTGATCTCATAACTGGTATTACGAACCATAAAATTATTGCCACTATCACATATTTACAATAAGGGCAAGCTTTGCACGTATACATTCCAGGGCATCTAGTTAAAGGAAATTTCTCAAAATCAAGTGAATTTTTAGAATCAAATACATTTTTAAAATCGGTACCTTTCTTAAAAACAACCCTAGGATGATCACCCAATTTCTGTTTTAAATTAGTACCATCCAACATTAGGTTCCAATTTTTATGTAAAATTTCCTTAAGGTAAATAGCATCAATACTAAAAGGGGTAATGAAACAAAGCCAGTTGACGTTAAATTACTCTCTTGAACTCTATGGTCACCAAATTTTCTGGGGCTTTCCAGCCAGCCCTCGTGATTTACAATTGGTTTAAAGAACCCAGTAAATCTCTTACTTTGTACTTAATTAATTGGTCCACTAAAATAGATGGATACCCTCATTCAAGAAACATATCCCTTAAATTGGCACACTCATTGAAAAAGTCTGGTTCTAAACTGAGCATCATAGCCGCTCTGACCAATTGGCCTTTTACAACAGCATTTTTGGTGAAAAGGATTGGAGGTAGAAAAATGCAAAAAAAAAAAAAATGGAGTATGTACTTTTTCTAAAAATCTTCAAGGTACATCAAAAATTTGCCTCGTCTTTCCTTAATTCAATACCTAAAACATGGCATCACATCAGAATTATAATCAGAAGTAAATTCCAGAATATCAGTAGAATTATTAAAATATTCAAGTAATTCTAAACCTGTATCATCATTCCCCTTTATGATGATAAAAATCCAGTATCCAGGTAATGGGTGTAAAACTGGGCTACTTGGATAACATGCATGACTTTAAAAAGATTGCTGTTAAGCAACTATTTTTTGACAACACCCAGGGCAAAAATGCTTTTATCACAATGGCTCAAGCAACATAAAGTAAAAAAAAAGGTTGTTACCAAGCTTAGAGAGCCTATAACAAGTAAAATAACCATAAATTGTAGAGAGGTATTAGAAATATTTCAGATATTTTATGAAAATCTATACTAAGCAGAGAAATGTGAAAATCAAGAAAAAGTACAAATGGAAATATTTATGGAATAATTAAATATGCCAAGGCTAGAGGGAAATGAGGCTCAGTTACTAACAGCTGGGATAGGTGGAGATCAGTTAAAAATGGTGATGTATAATCAAATCCACAGGAAAGTCTCCAAGAATAGATGGCATTCCTGTGATGTTTGGAATTTAGGAGGGAAGAAAGTGATAAATATCTGGAAGGTTTTGTTTAACAGTATTTTAAAAGGGGGAAGAAGCACCAACATCCTGGAAAAAAGCTATGGTGGCTGTAATACCTCAAGATGGTAAAGACCCATCAGAACCAGTTTCATATAGGCCCATTTTGAATCTAAACCACAATTATAAATGGCTTGTCATTCTTTTAACCATTATAGACATAAATATTGACAAATGGATGAATGTGGTTTAGAGGAGGGGAGGCAAACATTCGACAGCATTCGAACAGTGATCCAGAGGGAAGCGGAATGTAAAAAAATGCCACTGTTGGTGGTGGGTCTTGATGCAGTGAAAGGATTTGAGAAAAGTGGATTTTAGGAGTAGGGCAATGGAAGCATTTGAATTCCAAGGAAATAGGAAGAACAGGGAACAAAAATTAAAGTGGGGGTTCCTCTCAGTTAAGTCCTGTTTGAACAAATGAACCAGACAGGGTTACCCTCATTCCCCTGTGTTTTTTGTGTTATATTTAGAACCACTGGCAAAGAAAACAAGGGACACAGAAACTGAAGTATATAGATGGTATGGTAATCAAGAAAAGCTGGCTTTATTTGCAGACAGAATTAATCTATCTCTGAAGGAGAACAGCCATACGGAATATTACACTCAAAGTAGCAAGTATTCGAAGAACTAAGCCAACACAGGAAAGGAGATTCTGCTGATAGGGATGACTGCAATTATGGGCACAGAAAATAGTCAAGAGGGGGTTGGAATTTACTGGAGAAAATTGGAAAAGGAACAAAGGTACTTGGGAGCAAATAATTGGAGAGGTAATAGATTGGGAAAGTGGCCAAGAATACATTTGGAATGCAGGCTAGAGACGGTCTTCCTTATAAAGGTCTGATATCAGAGTACAGGCAAAGATAAAGGAATAGGGGATCCTAAGTGAAAGACCAGCACTGGCAGCTGCTGCTAAAGAAGGGATAATTAGCAGGGCATTTAAAATAGTGCATAAAGTACAGTTTTGTACCTACCATAAATGTAGATGTTCGAGTGTTCACCCTGCTGCAGTCATCACACTTGGGTTATCCTGTCATCAGGCGGTCCCACAGTCGGCCAGATTTCCAAAGTCTTGGTCCGACGTCGGTTGCTGTCACCTCATCCCCGACGTCAGTGCGCCAGGGGTACATATATTGCAACAGACGCCATTTTCTTCGGTTTTTCTTGCCCCACATGTCAGGTGCCCCAAAAAGGTGATCCAAATTAGTACCAAAAGGTGTGAACACTGTACAAACACAAAATCCCTTCACCTATAAGCAAATACATCAGAAAGGCATAGCAAAGATTTAGCCAGTAGATCAGAGGGGTTGGAGGGAGGGTAACCTGGACTGCAACAGGGTGAACACTCAAACATCTACATTTATGGTAGGTACAAAACTGTACTATGTTCATCGTGTTACCCTGCTGCAGTCATCACACTTGGGTTGAGTCCCAAAGCTAAGGTAGGGTGGAGGCATCATAGAAGGTTAGTGGCGGCAATGAGGCCCTGCAGAACTGCAGTGGCAAAGCCTGCCCTGGACTTAGAATAAAGAGGTAAGTGATAGTGTTTGGTGAAGGTGTGTACAGAACTCCAAGTTGCAGCTTCTAAAATTTCCTTGGTAGGAACCCCCCTGAGAAAGGCTGTAGAGGTAGTTGTTGCCCTGGTAGAGTGGGATCTAATGGTAGGAGGAACTGGTTTCCCATGATTGGTATAGCAGAATCGAATGCAATGGCCTATTCATTTAGAAATGGTTTGCTTGGATATGGCCCTCCCTTGAGAAGCTGTAGCACAGGAAACAAAGAGCTAGTCAGTTTTTCTGAAAGCCTTAGTTTTATCCAAGTAGTAACGAGGCTGCCTGTGAATGTCCAAGGAATGCAGGAAGTCTCTCATCTTTGTTCTGTGGATTGGGGAAGAAAGTGGGTAGGTGGATGGTTTGATTTAAGGCTACACTGGAAAACACCTTAGGCATGAAGGAAGGATTAGTTCATAGAGAAACTCTGTCTTGATGAAAAATTAGGAAAGGTTCCACTGCCATAAGTGTCTGTAATTCTGAGACTCTCCTAGCAGAAGTTATTGCCAGGAGCAGGGCAGTCTTCCAAGATAGGAACTGAAGGTCTGCAGAAAAAGCTGGTTCAAAGGGAGGTAGCGTTAGTTTTTCCAGAACAAAGTTGAGGTTCCATGTTGGTGTAGGGGCTCTTATAGGTGGTCTACAGTTTTTTGCCCCTCTGAGGAACTGCCTTAGAAGAGGATTTGAAAATAAAGGTGGATTTGTGTCGTAGTGAGCTGAAATAGCTGAAGCATGGATTTTAATAGAGGAGAAGGAAAGTCCTTTATGCAACATCTCAGCTAAATACTGCAGAATGTGAGGCATATGAGGCTGAGTTGTGTCTTGACCTTTAGATTGGTTCCAAGCACAAAACCTTTTTCATTTGTCCGAGTAAGCCTTCCTGGTGCTTGGCCTCCTGGCCTCTAGAATAACATCCAGTACTGCTTGTGAAAGAGGGGCTGGTGGGATGCTTAATTGATTTGCCATGCAGCCAGGTTTGAGGTTTTGATCTGGCTGTGTAGAATCTGCTTGTCTTGCTGCGTGAGCAAATGAGGTATTTGAGGCAATATCCATGGTGGGCTGTGAGCCATATTCTTCAATAGCGGGTACCAGTGTTGGCGTGGCCAGTCTGGGGCTATAAGAATCAGTCAAGGTTTCTCCTTTTTGACCTTCAAAAGAACCTTTGTGAGAAGAGGTAATGGAGGAAAGGCATATGCTGTCAGGTTTTAACAACTGAAGGAGAGAGCGTCCACTTTCCAGGCTTGATGGTGGAATGTCCTTGTGCAAAATTTTGTCAGCTGGTAGTTTTGAGGACTGGCAAACAGGTCTATATTTGGTAGACCCCATCTTTGAGTTATCATTGTAAATATTTGTGGGTCTAGCTTCCACTCGTGGGGATCTTTGACGTTTCTGCTTGGGTCGTCTGCCAATGTGTTTTTCTGTCCTGGCAGGAATTGAGCTTGTAACTGGACTTGGTAGGCCACAGCTGTGTTCCATAAGATTATTGCTTGCCTGCAAAGAGGGTAGGAATGTGTGCCCCCTTGTTTATGTACCACATTACTGTGGTGTTGTCCATCTTTATTGCAAGTTGTCCTGGCTGTAGTAGATCCTTGAAGGCTGTCAGAGCTTTCTGTACAGCTAGCATCTCTTTTTGGTTTATGTGCAGTTTTCTTTGTTCTGCAGTCCATAGGCCTTGAATGCATTGCCCTGCCATGCGTGCCCCCCAGGCATAGTCTGAAGCATCCATTGTGATAGTTTGCCTGGGTGGGGGCAAGGTGAAAGGCTGACCCTTGTTAAGGTGACATGCCTGTGCCCACCATAGAAATTCCTGTTGAAGGCAGGGAATGAGAGATATCACTGTGTCCAAGCTGTGGCTGTGTTGAGACCATACGCTTTTTAGGTACCACTGTAATTTCCTCATATGCAGTTTTGCAAATGGTATTATCAGAATGCAAGATGCCATGAAGCCCAAAGTCTGCAGAATTTTTCTTGAAGTTAATTGGGTCTTTGTTGCCATTGTCTTGAAATATCGAGTCAGCTGTAATTGCTTGTCTGGTGGAAGATAAGCCTTCTGGGCCGTTGTGTCCAAGCTGGCACCCAGGAATGTCATTTTTTGTGAGGGTACTAGTTTTGACTTCTTTTCGTTTACTGTGTACCCCAGACAATTTAGTAGATGTTTCAGAAAAGCCAGATGATGTAAGAGAATGTCTTTTCTTTCTGCTTGGATGAGGCAGTCATACAGATATGGATATATTTGAATTCCTCTTTGTCTGCAGTATGCAATTACTGGTGCCAGGCATTTTGTGAATACTCTGGGCGCAGTAGATAAGCCAAAGGGCAGTGCAGAGAATTGATAATGGGTTGAACCTGCAATGAAACTGAGGTATCTTCTGCATTTTGTCTGATAGGGACATGCAGGTATGCCTCCTTGAGGTCCAACGTTACCAGCCATGCTTCCCTGCCCAACATGGGAAGTAGCTGCTGTAGTGTTAGCATCTTGAATTTGGGAACTTGTAAGTAAGTGTTTAGAATTGAAAGGTCCAGAATTGGTCTCCAAGCATTTTCTTTTCTGGGTACTAGGAAGAGTCTTGAGTAAAATCCTTGGCCTTGCTCTTGAGTTGGTACCCTTTGAATGGCTCTCATGGCCATGAGAGCTGTAATTTGTTTTTGAGCCTCTGCCCTTTGATTTTGTGGCAGGTTTGGCATTCCTCTTTTTATTGGCAAGGTGTGAAAGTGGAATCTGTATCCTCATAAAATTATGTCTAGGACCCATTTGTCCTTTGTGACCATGTGCCAGTTGTCTGCAAATAGTGCTAGTTTCCCCCCCAAGGGGGCTGACAAAAGAGCTTTGTTTGGCCAGCTGAGGTGCAAGTCATTGAGTTTGCCTTCTGGTGGGTTGAGACTGGTCTTATCCTCCCTTCTGGGTTGGAGTGCCCCATTGGCGAGGCTTATACTGAGAGCTTGTGGTTGTACTCTGCCCCTTGGGTGCCAGCATTTACCCCTCTGAGGCCTGTCAGTGGCTGGAAAGGACCAATTTTTTGTTGGCCAGTTTCTGCTAAAGCGAGGGGGTTGTACTTGTAGGAAATCTTTGACTGTCTGCATTGATTTTGCCTTATCTTCCATTTTCTTTAAAACAACTTCTGCTTTGACACCAAAAAGAACATCCTGCTGTAAGGGAGCATCTAGTAGTTTTGCTTTAACATGATCAGGCAGACTTTGTTCCTTTAACCAGGCATGCTTACGTATAACTGATCCAGTGACAGCTGCTCTGCAGGAGGCCTCTAAAGAATCAAACCCACATTGTAAGGTATGTTTGCCCACCTACTCGGTGGCGTGCAACAAATCCTGTACTACTTTCATTTCAGATTGTTGAGGTAGGGTTGTAATCTTTTGTTTTAACTGAGAGATCAGAAATTGCTGATACTTAAGCATATGAAATTGGCAGTTCAGTGCTCTCATAGCTAAAGTGGCTGAGATGTAAACCTTTTTTCCCCCATCTGTCTAGTGCTCTTGAATCCCTTTCAGAAGGTACTGGATTTTTAGCCATGGAAGCCTTAGCCCTCTTGGAACCCTGGGAGATGGTCTCTGGGTCAGCTACTGGGCTTTTGTAAAGGAATTTGTGGGAATCAGGTACTCTGTAGTATCCGTCAGGCTTGGCCGGGGCAGGAGGTAGAGAGTCAGGGTTGAAACTGGATTCTAAGTAGACATCATCCACAATGTCCAAAACAGGAGGGATGGCTAGAGGTCTGTGTTGGGGGAGCAAAAGAAACTCTCTGAGCCTTTTCTTGGAATCAGAGTAATCCTGACCTTCCCAGTGAAAATGTTCCCTCATAGTGTGTAAAGTTTCCCCAAAAGAGTAATCTTCTGGAGGGGAAGCTGAGGGAATAGAGTCCTCAGCATCAGAATCTTCATAAGGAGAGAAGGAATAGTCTTAGTCCTCAGAGGAATCCGAAGAAATAGACAGTTGTTCAGACGAACCAGAATCTTCCTCTTGTCTAGGCCTTTTGTCAGGAGGAGGCTGAGAACCCCTGATAAGAGAAATCAAATCTTCAGCCATTTTGAGCATCTGTTTCTTAGGCATAGGGCCTTGAACAGGAGACTGAAGTGAAGTCTTTTTCGATTTAGGAGTCTTCAACTTGGAAAACGTTTAGACTGTAAGCGTCTGTCTGAAAACGCCTTCAGAAACCAATGGCGTTTCAGAAGTACAGACGTCCTTGGAAGGTAAATTGTCGGAAGGGCCTGAAGTAAAAGGCTGCGTCGGCCTAGTGCATTCCGTCAAAATATCTGTAGCGGTCTCGGGTTCCAGAACTGCGGTAGTCAGAGGCTGCGGAGCCTCACTGATAACTGGAGAACCGGAGACCGGATCAACCGAGGCCTCGGAATCGGGCTTAGGCCTGGGCTGTCGGTCCTTGTCCCTGTGCTTTTTGAGCACGCTGGTAGTCGTTAGCTCCGACGGCATGTTATAGTTAAATTTTCTACCAAAAAAGTGTTGTGCGAAATTAAATCGTCTTTTAATAGTACGTTTATTAAATCTAGCACAAAAACAACAAGAAGCGACGTCGTGATCAGGGCCTAGGCCAGGTATGCAATAAGAATGAAAATCCTTATGAGGTATTTGCTTCCCACAAGAAATACAATTGTTAACTTTTTCTGACATCGGCCTGAGGCAAGAAAAGTTTCCCCAACGGGGTAGTTAGCTTTATAGAAGACTTTGGTCTGAAATTCGAATTCGAAAATCTCAGGAGTCGGCCGACCGGCACTTGCGAACTACTTCTGCTTCGGGCACTGCGCGGCAAGAAAGACTGAAGAAAATGGCGTCGATTGCAATATATGTACCCCTGGCGCACTGACGTCAGGGATGAGGCGACAGCAACAGACGTCGGACCAAGACTTTGGAAATCTGGCCGACTGCAGGACCGCCTGACGACAGGATAAACCAAGTGTGATGACTGCAGCAGGGTAACACGATGAACATCTGTAGGAATCACTCAGAAGAGGTTAGAATGGATTGGGAAGCGAGGCTGGAAAAGCATAAGAAACAAGGAGAGAATAAATGTATGGTTCTCAAATATGCAAAAAAGTCTAGAAAACTTGGGATTTTACTTGGAAGTGTTTGCATAAGTATTTTTATACCACAACCACACTCCAAAGAATTTTTTCTCAGGAATACTGCAAATGTTGGAAGTGTGATGGGGAAGAGAGAGCTAATTGGGAACATATTTCTTGGGAGTGTAATGAGTTGACAGACTTAAAAAACTCCCTGCAGACTACTCTGTCAGAAATACTGGATGAGCAAATCGGTGTAACTAAGCAAATTATTTTTTTAAGCTGATACAGGACTTGAATTAAGCATTACACGAGATTCCTGGATGATATTTTTATCGTCTGGAATGGGCTAAAGGATGTGTTGGAAAATCAGACGGTGGAATTTTTTAAATTCACCGATGATTTTAGCCCTGAGATGATATCCTATTTAGATGTGAAGTTAAGGACTGATAGAAGGAATAAGTGTTTGGTGTCAGGGATACATAGAAAAGCTACCTTCTCAAATTCTTATTTGGAATACCACAGCTGGCACCCTTACCACCAAAAAAGGTCTATAGTAAAAGAGCAGTTGGTAAGGGCAGCCAAGATGGTTAGTTACGAGTTGGAGTTTCTTATGGAAACAGACTATATAATAGGTTAATTCAGGAAGAAAGGTTACCCTGAACCCTTGTGTACTTTAAAGAAATTATAAGAAAAAGGAATGAAGGTTTTTAACAGATCTATTTTAACAGGAACTGCAACAATAATAATGGATAGAAATGTGCAAAGGTATAGGGGATTGAATAATGATGGAAAGAAGGAAAGCAGTTTGATGTTCATTACATTTAATCAGGATGTGGAGTGGGTTACCCAGGTCATTCAAAAAAACTGGGTGCTGTTGAACACAAATTGGGAAGAGTCCCAAAATTTGCCTTTAGGATGGATAAATCCTTTAGACACATTTTGGAGATGAGTAGTCGGATGGGACTCCATGGCACCAATAGGACAATAGGCAATTTCAAATGTGGAGGATGTGCAATATGTAAACACATTATGGAAACTGGGAGTAGGTTATATATTAATGGGATTAGGGTGAAATTTTATGGGCATTTTAAGTCAAAAGGTGGTATATATGGCTAAATGTGAGCACTGCCTAGCATTCTATGTAGGAAAGACTAGTAGGCATTTTAAAAGATAGGGTGTATGAGCATTTATTAGATATTAGAAAAGGGAAACCCACTAATACCTTGGCTAGACATATTTCTGCACATCAGGGACACGTTTTTAGTTTTTTTTGTTTTGCAACAATTGGTTAAGGATGTGCAAGGTGGGGTTTTAGACGTGCATCTTGACATTTGTGAATTAAAGTGGCAATTGCATCTGGATGCAACTAAATTTCCAGGAATAAATGATAATGTGAGTATTTCTGTTTGTTGAAATTTAAATATATTGTCTTTAAATGGTTTTATTGTGATTATTTAATGGTTGGGATTTTAGCATTATGTTGTTCTAAGGAAGTCCTAATAGTGTTTGGATGAAAGCACTAAACCTGTTGGTAGAGACTGTTTTTGGTTGATAATAGTGGATCTTCTGTTACTGTTGGACTCTTGGTTATCTTGTTTACAAGATTTGAATTGCCTAGACATAGTAAGGCTTTGCTGAGTAATTCTAGTGGCTGCCAAAAACACAATTACTAGAAAACTGAAATTAGTCTAAACCAACCTTATTAGTAGTAGTAACTATAGCAATGGTGATAAAAGAACTAGAAGTGGGATCTTTATGAATGAGTAGGAGAAAATTTACATAGAAAAAATGGGAACTGTGAGAGCAATGCATACAAAAGAATACTTTGGAAGAGGAATGAGGTTTAAGGGAAGGCAGGAATTGTACGAGCTACATAATGTTAGACTGACAATGAATGTATAGAAAATGATATGCGATACATAATGTTTGCAACTGAAAATATGTCAATATGTTTTTTTTTCTACAAATTTATGATTACTGAATTATCTTATGACACAAGAGAGTTTTTTTTTGTTTAAAAGACCTACCCAGATGAAGAAGGTGCTCACTATAAGATCTGGTACACTCTTGTCTATATACCACATCACTGAGGTATTGTCTGTTATAACATGCAGTGCAAAAGAGCTCAACTACCCTACTGCCAAATCCAACCAAGCCCACCTTACTCTACAATTTTGCTGTCCACATACACCTTTCACCCATGAAACCCATTCCTCAAACTCTTCAAACAGCTCTACCAATATTAATAGAAACACTCATGTTTTTATTCACCTATTTTTCATTTTCCATCTGACTTTTAGCATCAATTCCAACAACCTTCCTCCCATACTGCTTTGCACTCCATCCACTTCTAAGAACCCACCACAACATTATTAAGTCTACTACCATACATTTCATCTTCTGCCTTTTCAAAATAAACCCTTCCTATCCTAACTACATCCTCACCCACTATCCTTTCAAACCCCTCTACTTGCATTTCAGAAGCATGTTTCACCTACAATTCTTCATACTAATGCTACCTTCTAGTTGCACACTTAACATTCTACCATCATACATTACACTCCGTTCCAACAAAACTATTATACTGTGTCCAGAAAGCAAAATACTTCTGAATACTATCTCCAGGTCACATCCTATCTACATCATTACTCATATATCCAACTATTAGATTACAATTATTCAAAGTCACAGACATTTATTCACAACTTTGGTATTAAACATAAAAATCATGCAAAAATGCCTATACCCATACCATCAAAATTTCATATCCATAAAACTTAGCAGTGGCATCCACCCAGACCCAGGCTCAACTTAGCATATATAGGCATCAGACAGCATATCTTCATTAGTTCTATAGCCAACTCCTCACCCACAGTAAGACCCTGGCTTTCATATATACCATACCAACTTATGAGGTATGCATAAGGAAATCTCTTAAGTTCATGCATGGACTGCTCTACACACTCCAGACAGCTTTGTTGCCACAGAAACTAGTCTCCTCCAGAAAACAAAAATATTAAGAAATTGCCCCATCAGGCTGTAACATAATTAGGCAGGGCCACCAATAAACTTGGCTGGTGTCATCAAAAATCCCTCATGAAACCATAACATTGGGCAGTGTTAATACAGATCAGCAAACCATACAATGTGAAAATCTAACCAACAACACAAACCTGTACAAGTTCACCCATCATAAAACCACACCAACTAGATAAAACAAAGCCACAACAATCAAGACTAACAGACTGGATTCTAACATCCTCCCCAAATAAAATATTCCATGGAATTCTGTCAGACACCTTAAGTGATCACTTACTAATACACATTATAAGGTACCAAAGTAACATTTCCAAAACATATTACAGCCTAGTACGATAACTTACTACTTTTCATTAAGACACCTTCATTATTACACTACATCTCCTTAACTGGGAGTCACTAAAGACTCTCATAGATGCTGCTGTCTCAGAGTTCAATAAAATCTTCATAGGTGTTCTAAACGCACAAACCCCAATCAAAATAAAAAGAGTGAAATCTAATCCTGCCTCACTGCCATTATTGGTAACTAAACAAAACATGAAAGAAGCATGGAAGGCCTGGACAATAACAGCTCCTACTTTTCTTGTATATAAACAACTAAGAAACCTAACAAAACTTATTACCACAGATAAGAAAACTACAACTCAATCAACACACACACACACACACACACACACACGAAATCTAAAAATGTTCTGGGCCACAATCAAACTGTTACATCCAGAATAAGCTACACAGTCAACACCAAACACACAAACAAAACAAAACCACAGCCAATCGGTTCAATACCCACTTTATATAGGCAGTTATTAACCAACCAGGCAACTAATCAAGCTCAGGGTACATAACCAAATAATCACCTTTAATATTTCTCCCTTATAACCTGCTCCCACAGATACCATCAAATACCACCTCAAAATTAAAGCCTACAACAATTGCCCCTGACAATCTACCTGGTGAATATCCTAAAATAACAGCTACATCTACTGCACATTGTCAGATATGGATCAATTTATCAGAATTTCTAAGTCTCCTCTCTATGGAAAAAAAAAACATTCATTATTCTACTGCTTAAGGGTGGAATCAATGGAAATCTTTCAAACTAAAGACCAACTGCCATTTTACTTCCTCTATCAAAAATATTTTAAAAAATGCAGCTATCTAATAGGTAACAAGCTTATTTCCTCATTACAGCACAAATACTGCTTTGCCGAGTTTTGTTAATGCTGTCAACACCAACAGACATGCTGGAAGCCTTGTCTCCATCTTCTTAGGGGTTGGGAGGGTGGCCTAATGGTTAAGGTGTTTGCCTTACAAACACAAGGTGCAGGGTTTGAGTCTCAGAAGGGATAATTGGCTAGGCTTAAAATGGCTCGCAAGGGCAGTTAGCTTAGTACTAACCTATGAACCTATGAACCTATGAACCTTACACTTATCAAAAAACTTTTGATACCATCACCCTTAGGGCTCACCAACTCTTCACTGCAATGGTTCCATAGCTAACTCTCAGAGCACAAACGAAAGTGAAATTAAATAAAAATGATTCTCTACCTTCCTGCTAATAATTACTGGTGTCCCATACATATATATACCGGGCCTCAAACTTTAACATATTCATTAATAACCTCTACACTTTTACACAAAATCTTACCCCAGTTCAAGACACTGATGATCCAATTTCTAATCTGCTCTGCCAAAGCCATCTCTAAATGAAAAGACCTTAAAGGAAAACTGCACCCACAGACTCAAAAGAAACATTTTATTTCATCATGGTTTGGCGTTTCCTACATTTTAACACCACTCTGGGACTATTTACAGGTTTTTAAATATTTTTATATGTAAATTCTGAGTCTGTCCACATGGGATCTGGCACCTTGAAGTAATTCTGATTGTTTGCTTTGCCACTAGATATCCCACAATGTAGTGCTTGTCTGTAAAAAAATTACACTACACAGGCCTCTTTCTTCCTAAAGCTCCCGTCACTGCATTGATTTTACATGCATACACTGCTTTCAGTTTTTAAGTAGCATTTCATGCCGTTCAAGGACTACCGAAAACACAAACGGTGCAAATGCCACAGAACACACTTTCAAAGGGCTTTTTACAGCTGCTTCTTTTTAGAATGGCTAAACTGCAGTCTTTTGTGAAGACTGAATTGTATTACTTTGACTCATTTCCCATCCCCCTTCATACCTAACTTCCTAGCTGTCAAAGTGCTAATGGTAATTTGAGCTGTTAACTGCTATGATTGACAGCTCACAACAGGAGACTTTAAAGACTCACTTACTTTTTACTACTTCTAGCCTTTACTTTATGTATGGGTAGGGGAAGGACCAGGAAGCTGTGACATCATAACATGGGTGGGTTTTTAGGACGGTAGTGGTGATGGCAGTTTGGGGAGGAAAATTTTATTTATTTTACATTTATTGCCCGGGACTGTCCGACTGAGCTGAAGAGCCCTTTTTCAGCAGAGGCCCGGGGAGAAAAGCTCCAACATATTATACAATTTTCATTATAAATTAGCATTAAACAGCAATGTTACAGGATTATTACAAGGCATTAAGCAGCAATACAATGTTATACAGTGTCAGTAATCAGGAGTATAGCATAACTATTTCAAGATGTACAAAAATAAATATGTCATTAAGATGAGTATAGTTTTTGGGGTAAGTGGTTAAAAAAAACTTATTATGATGTAGTTGCATGAAGGCAAGACAATTACAACAGAATGTTTCTCTGAGGCAATTTGCTTAACAGATTTCATGAGACACTAAAAAGAGTAGTCAAGGAAGATTAGAGAGCTGGTGAGAAGAGTGAGTTAAGGGCAGAAAGTAGATTAAGGTATGAGAAGTACAGGATGTTGAGGGAGAGTGCAGTGGCAGGACCAGTGACTTTTAAAGTGCTCTTTGGTGGCTGTCAAATTGTTTGGGATGTGTAAGGGTCCCGATTTCTAGTGGGAGCCTATTCCAGGCAATAGTGGATGATAGCTGTACATGTTGCGTCCAAATTTAGACTTGGGTTTGGAGATTTGCAGTAGGTTTTGGTTAGAGCTTCGGAGAGGTCTGGAGGGAGAAAAATGGGAGATGAGAGGGGATAGTGCTGTGCAATCGGAAGGCTGGTACAGGATAGAATGGATGATCTGGAGCTGTGATTGAAGAAGCTGATGAGGTAATTCAAAGTGTTTTAGAGAGAGAGAGAGAGAGAGAGAGAGACAGTGATGGGATGTGTAGGTTTGCTGGGCAGCAAATCTAGCTACCTTGTTGTAGGTAGATTCAAATTTGGTCAGGAGTGCTGAGTTAAGATTTGTGAGAATTTGAGAATTGTACATTAGACTGGGTAGAGGGTAGGTAAGAGAGAGTAATCTTAGCTTCAGAGGTAAGGAATTTCTTGTTACAGTAAAGGAGCCCTAGTTTTGAATAAGAAGTTATGTACCTACCATAATGTTCCATGTTAGTTGTCTTCTTCTCGCCTTCTTTCTTGCTGGATGGGTTCGGAGCCGATCCTTGGCTCCGACTCAGCCAATACTAAAGCTCGAGAGCTAATTCCACCGGCTCGAGGCTCCCCTATATCCCACAATGCTAGGCGGTAACTACTCAGATCTCGTTTGATAGCTATACCAAGCAACCCTAGTCTCCATAGAATGGAGTAGGGAAACCCACCTCAAAACAATCTGCGTAAAAAGTATCGCAGACCTCAGAAAGGATAAAAGAGGTGGAAGAACGTGTGAGAATGACTACTTCCAGAGGAAGAACACAAACTGAATTCCTGTCGGTCTGTCCAGGCTTGGGGGAAGGAGGGTGGGACGCAAGAAAGAAGGCGAGAAGAAGACAACTAACATGGAACGTTATGGTAGGTACATAACTTCTTAATGTTAAGTTGTCAATCTTGCCTTCATTCTTGCTGGATGGGACCGCGTCCCTAGCACCTTATCCCGGGTGGCCTATCGGAACAGACTCTTGAGAACAGTGGAACCAAAATTGGCACGGCTTCTGGAAACCATGTCCAATTTGTAATGTGAAATGAATGTATGAAGAGAAGCCCAGGTGGCTGCTGCACAAATGGAATCTATTGGCAGCCTATTCTGAAAAGCTACAGATGTAGCTAATGCCCTAGTTGAATGAGCTCTAGGTCTTGAGGGTATTTTTGATGTCTGATCTCATAGATGAAGGTAATTGTAGAGGTGAGCCATCTAGAGAGGGATACTTTAGTAACTGGAAGGCCCAATTTCCCTTCCGCATATGACAAACAATTGATTAGATTTCCTGAATTGTTTAGTCCTGTCTAAGTAATATCTAAGTTGGCGATGAACATCCAAAAATGTAGCTTTTGTTCCAACCTGTTTGAATAGTTAGGGAAAAAGACGGGGAGATCAATAATTTGGTTTAGGTTTATTTGAGAGGAAACTTTAGGCAAAAAGGATGGATTAGTATGGAGGGATACCCTATCTTTGTGAAAAACTAAGTAAGGAGGACGACTGCACAGAGCATGGAGTTCAGATACCCTTCTCGCTGAAGTTATAGCTACCAGAAAAAGTGTCTTCCAAGAAAGCAACTTCAGAGAACATGAAGCTGCCGGTTCGAAGGGGGGAAGGATTAAAGATGCCAGAACCAAGTTCAAATCCCATTGAGGCGGGGGATCTTTGATTGGAGGTTTGAGAAGAAATACCCTTAAAAGGCTTTACAGAGTTTGTGAGCCATGATGCTAGACTCTGAAACACCAACATGAAAATTAGATATGGCAGCCAATTGAACTCTAATGGTAGATGCAGATGATCCTAAATGAAAGAGTTCTGCTAGAAAGTCTAGAATAGACTGGATAGGTGCAGTAAAGGGATCTATGTTTTTTGATGTTGCCCAAAAAGAGAAGCGTTTCCATTTGCTACTATAAATCTTCCGGGTAGAAGATTTATGAGAGGCTATCAAGATATCTCGGACCGAGCGAGATATTGAGGGAAGCCTGGCTAAGGTTGGAATCAGAGAAATCACGCTGTGAGGTTTAGAGAGGGCAGAGATTGGTGCAGCTGACCCGATTGGTGGGTTATCAGATCTGGTACTGGGTCCAGATGCCAAGGCTGCTCCAAAAGGTAACGATGAAGAAAGGGGAACCATATCTGTCGGGGCCAGTAAGGGGCAATGAGGATCATTGTCACTTTCAAGGCGATGGCTTTCTGAATTAGTTGAGATATCAGTGGAAAGGGGGGAAAGGCATATAGAAGTCCCCGGGGCCAATCGTGGACTAGAGCGTCTCCGGTGGGATGGCCTGGTAACGGGAAGAGAGTGAAGTCGTGACGCTTGCTGTTTTGGGGATTAGCAAAAAGATCGCAGCAAGGCTGGCCCCATCTTAGGAATACTTCTTCTAGAACCGATTTCTTTAGAGACCACTCGTGGGGCATGAGAATTGCCCTGCTCAATTTGTCTGCAATAACATTGGATTTCCCGGAAATGTGCGTTGCTATCAGAAAACGCTGAGAAGAGATTACCCATTGCCAAAGTCTGAGTGCCTCTCGACAAAGGGTATGATCTGGTTCCGCCTTGTTTGTTGATGTACCACACTACGGACATGTTGTCCGTTTGAATTGCAATAGTCCCAGTGGGAAGAGAGTCGTGAAGGGCTTGCAACGATAAAAGCACTACTCTCATCTCTAACACGTTTATGTGCAAGTGGCACTCGAAAGGTTGCCACGTGCCTTGGACTGTCCTGCCCTGATAATGCCCCCCCCCACCCAATCAGGGAGACGTCTGTTGTCAACGTGGCGACTTGGGGGGGGGGGGGAGTGAAGGGTCTTCCTCGGAGAAGTTGATGTGATGTGATCCACCAAGACAGTTGATTCTTGCATGATTGAGTTATCAATATGGTATGGGACATCGGGAGCTGTTGAAAGGACCATTGAGTAAACAGCATCCATTGGAGGATCCTCATGTGAAAGCGAGCTAAGAGGGGAATAGCTGCTGCCATGAGTCCTAACACCTTCAAAACTAGTCTGGCTTTGACTTTGTTGCATTGTAAGAGAAGGGAAACTTGGTTCCGAATGTCTGACACTCTCTGCTCTGTGAGTCTGGCTGAAAGATTGAGTGTGTCTAAGGTGGCGTCTATAAAGGTAATAGATTGACAAGGCGACAAGGCAGATTTTTCGAAATTTATCGAAATGCCTAGAGCTTGGCAAGATTGGATGGTGAAGTCCCTGGATAGAAGAAGCTGATGTCTGGTGGTGGCGGTAAGGAGCCAGTCGTCTAAATATGGAAACACCTGGAATCCTTGACGTCTCAAGTTCATAGGTTCATAGGTTTATACTAGGCTATCTGCCCTAAGGCATTTATAAGCCTGGCCCAAAGTTTTGTGGTTTACGCCACCCCTTATGTTAAAAAATACTGTGCCCATTAGTTTGTTGTGCCTCTGTCCAGCAGTGACACAGAGATAATTCCCGGGGTAAACCTACGATCTCCCATCCACCGGTCAAGATTTCTCTTGAACAGAGCCAGCGAGGTGCTCTGCCTCACATGGACTGGGATTTTATTCCACAGCATAGGGAGTCTCTGGGTGACAAATCTATCCCTCCAGCATGTCCTATTTATATCTGTGCTAAGGTTTAAGTCGCTTGCTCTAGTGGATCTGGTAGATTTGGATTTTTTGAGGTGGAGCATGTCCATTAATTCCGGGTTGGACATGGCCTTGCATGTCAGGCACAAGTCACCTCTGAGCAGGCGGTATGCGACTGAATAGAGCTGGAGATTCTTCAGTCTGGCAGCATACGACAGATTTTGCAGTCCCTTTATCCTTTTGGTGAGGAACTTTTGGGGTCTCTCCAATTGCTGCAGGTGTTGGGTGAGATACATCCCGAATGGGGCATTGTACTCTATCATTGGTCTGATAAGTGAAGAGTACAGGGGAACAATGACCTCACTTGATCTGGATGTGAATCCCTTCATGATCAGGTGGGCAATGTAGAAGGTCTTTCTAACCACTTTAGCAATGCGAGTGTCAAAAGAAAGGCCACTGTCAACCTGGGTCCCCAGGTCCCTGATAACCTTCTGTGCTTAATGGATTGCCACCTGTATGGTAGCTTGGGGTTACCTTGTTTTTCCTGAAGGGTATGACTATACATTTTTTGGCATTTAACTTCAGGCCATGGCTCTGGCACCAGTTATCAGTTTCCGTGAGACCCCTCTGAAGGATATCTGTGTCCGATGTACTTTCCACTATGGCGCCCAGTTTGCAGTCATCTGCAAACTTTGTCAGCCATAGTCCTCCTATGTTTGCCTGTACTTCTGAGAAGTAGATGCCGAACAACAGGGGGCCAAGGACTGAGCCCTGTGGGACCCCACTTGTGACTGGCTTGGAGTCTGACATGGCACCAGCAACTCTAACCCTGTGGGTTCTGTCCTTTAGCCAGTTTGCAACCCATCTTGTGACATATGGGTTTACATTTAAGCTGGTAAGTTTCTCTATAATACCCGAGTGGGGTATTGTGTTGAAAGCTTTTGCAAGGTCAAGGTAGGCTGAATGGACTGCCTTTCCCTCATCAATGGCCTTGGTGACTGTTTCGAAGAAGTCGACCAAGTTCAAAAGGCATGATCTGCCCTTGACAAAGCCAAACTGGGTCGGGTCCAATGTCTGCAAGTCCCCTACGTCTTTGTTTATGAATTCCATTATGATCCTCTCCATAGCTTTGCAGACCAGGCTTGTTAAGCTTATGGGGCGGTAATTTCCAGGGTCCGTAGAGGTACCGCCTTTGTGGAGTGGGACCACAGTTGCCATACGCCACTCCTTGGGCATGTATGCTGTGGTAAGGCTAAGATTAAACAGCTGCCTTATATGCGGGTTTAGTTCCTCGTTGAGTTCGTGTAGCACACAGCCGGGGACACCATCCGGTCCCATTGATGCTGTATTTTTAGCTTTAGAGAGAGCAGCTTTCACCTGCGCATTAGAGATGTCTGGGAGGCTACACTCCGCTGGGATAGTTATCTCTCCTTTTGGGGAGAGGGGGTGAAGTTTGCACTGAACCTGTCTGCCAGTATGTTGGCAATGTCTGTGGGTTCAGTGATTTTGTATCATTTTGGACTAATTCTGCATATCTGGGAGTTTCCACCCAGGTTTCTAACATAGCTGAAGAAGGCCTTATGATTGTCTTTTGAATCTATTGCAATTTTTCTCTCAAATTTGGCCTTGGATGATTTTATGAGTGCTCGTATTTTTTACTAATAATGATCAAGGGTGTCTTCTCTTTTATGGATTTTGCTCTATCATGTAACAGCTTTCTCCTCTTATTGTAAAGTTTGTTTATGGCTGGGGTCCACCAGACTGGACGTTTGCCCTTGATGGAAAGAGTCTTGGTTTTATTAGGGATTGCCTGATCCATGCAGTCCTGGAGGTGTTCGTAGAAGGCATTTGTAAGGGCTTCCGCAGCTTGGGTTGTGGATTCCACTGGCTCGGGGGCCTTGAAGGATACCACACCAGTCTTGAGTAGTGTGAAGTTTGCTTTAGAGAAGTTCTTCACTGTGGTCTTTTTTGTTTGGGGTGGGGGCGGGATGTGGATTTCCAGTGAGATACGTTTGTGATCTGATCTCACCAATGAGGGATATACTTCCTGTGTGGAGCATTTTGTCCCCATGTTTGTGATGATGAGATCTAGTATATTTTCTCCTCTTGTGGGAACGGTGACTAGTTGTTCCATGGCATTTAAATTTATGAACTCCAGGAACCTTTGGGCTAGAAAGTTGGGGCTTGAGTAATGTTCCCAGTCTATATTCGAGTAGTTGAAGTCACCCAATATAATGGTGTTTGGAGATACATTCATACCCTCCAGTGTCTTCAGGAAGGCTGTGTGGGGTTCCTGAGTTTGAGAGGGTGGCCTGTAGCATGCTACAAATTGTAGAGCAGTTTTGCCTATGGTTAATTGCACCTGGATGGTTTCCGATGCTTCGTGCGTTGCCACCAACCTGGAGGTGTGGGTATCCTTGATGAATATGGATACACCCCCCTCCTTTTGTGGTGTGGTCTGGGTTTTGGGGCCGGAACGCATGATATGAGGTAAAACCTGATAGTGCCGGGGTGCTCTCAGGAGCCTTGAACCAGGTTTCAGTCACAGCACAGACATCAATGTTTTCCATACTGAGAAGGGCCTCGAGAGCGTGTATTTTGAGATTTAGACTTCTGGCATTGAGCAGCATTACCGTTAGTTTCTTCCCATTTTTGTTTTCTACGGTGGTAGGTTTAGAATTTGATCCTTGCCTAAAAAAGGCACTATGGGGGTGGCAAGAGCCTTAGCCAATATCCGGAATCCCACGGGTGACAGGTGCAAGCCGTCCCTTAGCAGCGTGGCTTGTCAAGCATGTCATCCCAGGCAGACAGACACTGGATCCCCTTTGAATGACACCAGAAATTAAGCCAATTGTTAAAGCTGATCATCTTGTCTCTATGTTGTGGCATCATTCTTGGTGAAGGAAGGATACTGCTCAGGGTCAGGGTCATACCTGCCTGGGCTACATAATCAGAGAGGTCCTCTAGGTCTCTTTTCATGTAGTCCAGGGAGGTACGTCTCAGGTCGTTCACACCAGCATGGACAATGACTGTGTCATATTTGTACTTGCTGTGGAGTGACCCAAGTGCTTGTGTTATGTGGCGGATTCTAGCGCCAGATAGGCAGCTTACTGTGACTCTCTCCTTGTTCAGCCTGGTGAGTGGGACGTCAGTGTGTCTGACTATGGAGTCATCTATGACAAGTATGTTTGGTGTTGTATTTGGCCTTAAGGGCTGTGACTGCTTTGCACACTGATTTTGTGGTTTATGTGTTGCCTGTGGTGTGTCATGAGGTGGCAGTTGCTTGGATGTCTGCTTTGGAGGCCTCTGCTGTTTAGGTAAATTTTTGCTCAGAGCCTCCGAGTATGACTTTGTGTGTTTATGTGTTTGATTCATTGTTGTGATAGCTTTATGTGAGACTGGTTTTGTGGTGTGTGTAGTTGCCTTCACCTCCTGTCTGGTCTTGCCAGTCCTGAGTTGAGAGCTCAGCCTCCAGTTTGGCTAAATAGCTGCATCTCTCGCAAGTATTTGTGTTATGTGGGAGGAGGAGAGGGTTGTCAGTGTACATAAGGCAATTGTAACATTGTCTCAATATTCCCAAATTCACCAAATGGACAGGAGAGGGTGCCAGCATCTGGCCCTTCGACATGCTAGAGAAATTTAGAAGTTAGGGGTGTAACTGAATAAGAGAGGACTTAGTAAGGAAGTGGGTACTCCTGGGGGGGGTTTGCTAGTGAGGGACTTTGTATAATACAGAAGTGCTAAACCTGAAAAGAAGATGCTTTTAAGACAAGTAAAAGCTTTTAGGAACAAGTGCTGTGCTTTTTAGTTAAGGGATATACTGTTTAGATTACTAGTAGAGCAGTTCTAAGGGAAAAAATGAAGAACAGACTTTATGGAGCCAGAAAAAGTTTAACCTTGTTAAACCGGCGCTGCCCGATGCTGCTCTAGTGGCAACTCCGCGCTAAAGCACTCTAAAGCGTGCTTGATAGCAGGGGCTGGAAAGAGCCAGGAATTGACCCAAAACAGCCAATAAAACTACAGTTTCAGGTCAGTAACCACTCCCACGGGGGGCAGGGAAGCAGCTCAATGTTTATCACTGCCACTGATCAACAGAGAGACTTTCCTTTAGCCCAAGCAGAAATGGCCTCACAGAAACTTACAAAACAGTTCAACAACAGCAAGCCTGTAACTTGAACTTTTTTAAATCTCAGAAAAGTGGGAAAAAAGCATGATTTTTTTTGGTTTTGTTTTTTCAGAGATAGCAGAGGTTCACAAGTAATATCAAGTTATAACAGTGCAGTAAATGACCCCACACAAGAGTGCTAGGTCAAAGACAGAAAATATGCAAGTTTTGAGAAAAAAACGATTTTAAAATTAAGTGCAAACAGGAAATTCAGTATACAGCTTTTGGTTGTGCTCTAAATACAGCTACTAATGCAGAAATCAAGTTTAACAAGCCAGAAAATGCTCAAACTAGGCAGCTATCAAATAAACAGAGGAAAAATACTTAAAATCTCAAAAGTGGCTCCTTTCTTCTCTCAGCGTTTTCTCCTCTTGGTGGGTGCACGACCACTGCCATGCATTTGGTAAACACACGGGGGGCTGTAGTGAGACCAAAGGGCAGGGCCCTGAACTGGTAGTGACTGGCTCCCAGCCTGAAGCGGAGATATCTCCTGGAGCGTCTGTTCATCTTGATGTGGTAGTACTCGCCCTGAAGATCTATCGAGCACATCCAATTGTCCTGACCAAAGAAGGGTAGAATGGACTGTAGCGTGACCATCCGGAATTTTGTTTTCCTGACATACTTGTTTAAGTAGATGAGATCCAGTATGGGTCTCCAGTCCCCTGTTTTTTTTGGTACCAAAAAGAATTTGGAGTAGATTCCAGATCCTTGCTGGTCTGCCGGGACTGATTGGATAGCTCTTTTTGATAGCAGCTTTGAAATTTCTAATGCTGCTTGTTCCCTTAGATCGGGTGGAACGTCTGGAAGGGATCTTTTGGGTTGGGATGGGATGTGAATAAAGGGAATTTTGTAACCCTCGGATATGATCGATTGTACCCATTTGTCTTGAGTAAGGGAAAGCCAGGCTTTTGGGTACAGGGATAACCTTCCCCCGACTGCCTCCGAAGGTGGACAGCCAGGCAGCCCCTCAGGGATGCTGAAAGGGTTTGTCAGAGAACATTCCTTTGCTACCCTGGTTTTGCGGACCTCCTCTGCCTCTAGGGCAGCGTCTATTATTATTCCCCCCTCTGCCTCTAGAGGGGAATCGGCCTTGTGTGTCAAATGAGACTCCCTGGGATTGTTTGCGGAACATCTTTCCTCCCCCCTCTGACCTTTGGGATAGGGTCTAAAAGGGGTAGAAAAATGGACTCCTATGGCAGAGAGAGTCTTACTTTCTACCTTGCACCTGGTCAATGTATCCTTCACCTGTGGACCAAACAAGGATGATCCATCAAAGGGAGAATTGGTGAAGGACGCCTTGAAAGGGTCTGCAAAGTTGCATAGCCGCATCCAGGCGTGACGTCGTAAGGCAACAACTGTGCCTGCGGCTCTACTCGCCCCATCTGCAGCATATGAGACCAGCCGCATGGAGTTAACGATGGAATTCAGGGTTGCCAACTGGGAGTTCATTGTGTCTTTGAACCCCTCAGCTGTAGGATCCTTTATCAGTTCACCCATATCCTTCAGTAAATCTCTCTGGAGACGAGTGAAGTGGCATAAGTAATTCAGCGAACGCATTGAAAAGGTCGCTGATGAGAACATCTGCTTGCCGTACCTGTCCATGGTCCTAGATTCCTTATTAGGAAGATGGACAGGAACCGAAGGATCAGCTAACTCTCCTTAGTGGCCGCAGCCACCACCATGGCATCAACAGGGACACCTTTGGATAAAAAATCTTTATCTCTAGGGGCAGTAATAAATTTAGATGGTCTCCTCGGGGTGGGTTCCACTGAATCAGGAGCCGTCCAAGCCTTCCTTGCCACCACTTCCATAAGGGGGTCAAAGGGAGGGGACACCCAGGAGGTAGAAGGGCGAGAGCCAAACGCCTCAAGATACACTGACTCATCCTCCGAAGGGTTAAGGGCTGGCCAGTTCCCCCTCTGTTTCAGGATCTCAAGGATGTCAGCAAAGGAGACATCCTCAGAGGGGGATCGAGGGGAACCTTTGGATTCCTCTAAGTCAGTGTCAGAGGTGATAGACTCAGGGGAGTCAATGTGCTTCCTCTTGCACTGCCTCTTCCTTGGGGGATCTCCTGCCGGGTCAGGAGAGGCCTCAGAAGAGGAGGAAATTCCCAATGAGGAAACTTGAGGAGTTGGCTCTCTGCGGTCTAAGACAAGGGGGTGAGTAGAAATCACCGCAGGCACTGCAGATGGGGGGGCTGAAGGAACCGACTGTGGGGCAGAACCTGGTTCTAGCATGCTCCGCATGACCTCGAAGGCACCCATGTCGGGCAAGGCCGGAGGCCCCCACTCCGAAGAGACAAGGACCTTCCCTGGCATCGACAGGGACGGCTCCGAAGTCGATGTCAGAGCCGAACTCACCAGCGCCGAAGCCCCGAGAGGGAGAGCGGGGTCGGACAAGGGTCCGATGCCACTCGCCCCCTTGGAGCCGACGAGGGAAGCTCGGCACCGAGATCCCTCCAAGGAGGAGATCGGAGCAGACGACAGAGCCGAAAGGGAAGGTATTGGATCCGACGCACCGACAGTCATGGCTCCGACAAGCCCTGGCTCCAAACTCAAAGGAGTCGGAGGAGGAATGTATTGGGGAACGGAAATAGCCACTGACTGGTGAGTCGGGCTATGCAGCATTTGGGCCAGTGCCTCGGGCTTGAAAAGTCTACTCACTACCCTTTGCAAATCATGGTCAGATAACCTGGATGACCATGAGGAATGAGTTTTATGGCTCCATTCAGAAAGAAGAGGGGATCATGGCGCCGAAAGCACGGAGCCGATAGAGGGGGATCTGGACCTCTTCCTAGACTGTGGCTCCGATAAGAGTATTGGAGCCAACGGAGTTTTATCAGCCTCGGCTCCAGCCGGAGCTGAGGTAACAGTATGAGGCTTGGAAACATCGGCTCCGGCCGGAGCCGATGTCGAAGCAAACTCTTTCCAGCAGTCTACTCTGAAACCGGAGCCGACTGTTTGGAAGTTTTGGAAGGCTTCCCCGACACAGACTGAGTTGGGGGGCCTTCAGGCTTTAACGAGCCCCGCAAGATTAATTTATTCTTGCGTTCCTGCAGGACTCCAGGGCTAAAACCATGACAAACAGCACAAGAGTCCTGCAGGTGCAAAGGTCCCAGGCAATACACACAAGAAGTGTGACCGTCTGTCAGAGACATTTTCTGACAGCACGAGTCACACTTCTTGAAGCCTGAGACCTTAGAGTCTTTTGACATCGTAAAAGAAGTGCCTGACAACAACACAAACACACTACAGACACACCCTCTACTGAAGAAATTATTAAATTATTAAGGCTAACACAAGCCACAAACACACACACACACACACACACACACACACACACAAGCCCTTAACAGAAAAAAAAACAACTAATTTAGTCACACTAAAGGACTGGGGGAAGGGAGGGGCCGAAGGCCTACAAGATAAGGGAATAAAGGGAATATAAACCCGAAAAACAGGGGTCGATTTATCTAAATATTTAATTAAACTAAAAAGGTTATGGTATGAAACAAAAAAGGGTGTTAAGAAATACCTAATATGGTAAAAACTCCAACTCACCTGCCTGAGCCGGTAGAAAAGCACCTCATCAGCTATAGCGGCAAACGAGATCTGAGTAGTTACCGCCTAGCATTGTGGGATATAGGGGAGCCTCGAGCCGGTGGAATTGGCTCTCGAGCTTTAGTATTGGCAGAGTCGGAGCAGAGGATCGGCTCCGAACCCATCCAGCAAGAATGAAGGCGAGATTGACAACTTAACATTGTGTCTTTTTGATACAGTTATTAACATGCAAGTCAAAATGGGTGGAAAACTACCTGTATTCAGTGGCCTTGATGACATCAGTGAACTGGAGACTGCAGCAACATTTTCCAGGGCAGGACAAAAGTTCTTTGAAAGTGAAACCATCACAGTACAGTAAGGTACTGTTTTAGTGGAGAGAAACTGTTAATTTAAAATATTTTAAATGCTGTATTGTTGTTTATTCATAGCAAGGGCAGTAAATAGGGAGAAAAAAAGACAGAAGGTGAGCATTTAATAGCAGATTCATATTGTTGTCCTTTAAACAATCCTTACAGATTAAAACATGGGTAAATAACTCTCAACTACTTCTACACCCCAATACAACAAAATTACACCACTTCTCCCCAAAACACATATCTGTAAAAATGACACTATTCACTGTCACCACCACCATGACTGAACAAGTAAGCCACACAAAATTAGTTGGGAGTCATCACAGATGACCAGTTAATATTTGACCATGCATCATATGTGGTTAACACTCATCAAAAGCTAGATACACTACGCAGAGTAAAAACCTACTTCACTGACACAGGCAGAAGACTTGCAGCCACTACTTTCTTTCTTACTGTCCAATCAGCAAGCAAAGGACAATAGCATTACTGGCACTGAATTCATCCTCAGGTCTTGGTGAATACCTTCACAATGCGGACCTTGTTTTTACAAACTCTCACCAAAACAACTTGGATATATAGACCTTATTTTATATAGCATATATCATGCACAGATTCATGGATAGAAGTAGGTAAAAAAAAAAAAAAAAAAAGACAGCAGGATGCACAGGTTCCAGCATAAAAATGCACCCACACCTGGTAGGCGCACTAGTGCCCGGGCTGGAAAAAATTAGTGTAGACTCCTCAAGACATAAAAATTTCTACAATGGGGTTAAGCCATGATCAGAGGGAGGACAGCCCCCCATTGTAGAAGGTAGGAGTAATCCACAAAAAACAGGTCAAGAAAGAGTCAAAGATGAGAGAATGGACTATTGAGGTTAAGAAGTTATGCATTGTTACTCTATGCAAGAAGCCCAGAATTTCCTGACAGAAGATATTCAAAAAGGTTAAAAAACATTACAGGAAAGAAATACTTGCACAAGAAAAATCAAAAGCTTCAAATTTGTGTTCATTAATACAACACACTCATGAAAAACATTACATAGACCAAGAAAATTTGGGCCTTTTGGAAAAATAAATGACAGAGGAAGTGTGAAAATAAAGAACAAAACCTAGATATTTTTGAAAGGTATTTAAAAAACACAATTATGCGAAAGAAAACAAGATCTGATATGGTGTAATATTTATGCAAAGGAGAAAGCCAAACTATTCAATACAAGGAGCAGTTCCAGAGATATTTGAACAGAAACATATTCAAAGGCATCGAGATATGGAAAAGAATTCACAGGATCAAAGGGGAACATAGAACAGAGAACTAGTAAAAGTTAAATAGAAGCTGAAGTTATGCAATACGTACAAAATGAAGGATTTCATGTAGAAAGTCTAACACAGGTTATGTCTCATCATGATTGAACCAGGAGGCCCAAAAGTAAACAGAAACAGGTGAAGTGGGAAACATCTCAAGAACTATGGAGAGAGGGAGAGAGACACTGAATATGGTGCAAAATTTATACAAAGGAGAAAGCAAGACTAATGAATACCAAAAAGGCAGCACCAAAAGAGAGAGAAATACAGCCAAAGGCATCTGGATATGGAAAAAAAAGTACAAGAGAGGATTAGCAAAGGAGAATTTGAAGAAATGGAAACTGAAGTTATGGATCATCTACAAAGTGAAGGGTTTAGTGTAGAAAATCCAACTCGGGTGACATTACAGCATGATGGAGCAGTGAGTCCCCAAATTAAGGTGAAGCAGGTGGAAAGGGAAGCATCTGATTAGTTGCCACAAGAACATACTCTGGAGCTTTCAGCAGAAAACTAGTGCAAACGTTCTGTTGGAGTTGCACAACAAGGGAAGAAGCAGGAAACTGTGGCAACTCTGACATAGTTAATGTTTTGGAGTGATAGGTCAGTGAGTTCCCATATGAAAGAGCAAAGGATAATGCAGGATGTAGCCAAAGAGAATATGTCAAAAAATGATGTTCTGGAACTTTCTGTAGAATGTCTGCAGGAAACTGAATAAAAAAATATGCCCTTAGTTTAGAAGGAAAAGATCTAATCAAAGAGGGGCTTGATTTAAGAGAGATGGATAGACATATTAAGATTAATGAAAGAAATAGATTACAGAAAGTTAATAATACCCAAAATGTTACAAGTCTGATAAAACAAATGAACACTAACAGAAGTAAATAAGATGTATTGCTATCAGCAAAATTAGTAAGAGATAAAGTCTTAAAAGTCTTACCAAAAAATACAGGGCAACAGGGTAAAGGAAGGGAAGAACTCAAATGCCATCATGACAGTATTGCCTAAAGATAACTATGAAACAATTAAAACAAGAAGTGTCACTGTTAGAAGAGTAAAGATGAGGGACAGATCATAAAAATACTTACAAAGATGTGATAAAAGCAACGTGTAGTATTAGAACAGATCAGGATCTATTGTACACTATTGCAAATAGTAAACTAAAGACATCAGTACAGGTGGAAAAATCTAGAAGATATGCAGACAAGTACAAAATAAGCAATTCACTGATGACCCCCTGAAAAAGTTTTACAAAGAACTGGTAAACAAAGCAAAAGGAATACAATAATCACAAAAAAGAAATTGACACATTTTGGAGAAATAGCTATGAAGACCTGTGGAACATAATTAATATGATGAATTGATAGAAAAAGTAAAAAATTCAAATGTACATGATATGAAATGGAATAAGGCAATGGCCAGAGAAACCGAAGAAAAGCTCCTAACCGGACAACCCCAGGCCCAGATGCAAGTCCTTAACTTCTGGCTAAAAGTATTAGCATCGTTACACAAAGATTTAGCACTAAGAAAGAAAGTACAGTTTTGTACCTACCATAAAAGTAGATGTTAGAGTGTTCACACTGCTGCAGTCATCACACTAGGGTTATCCTGCCGTCAGGCAGCCCCGCAGTCGGCCAGAGTTCCAAAGTATTGGTCCGGCGTCGGTTGCGATCGCTTCTTCCCTGACGTCAGTGCCCCAGGGGTATATAATATGCATACGACGCCATTTTCTTCAGTTTTTCTTGCCCCAGATGTCAGGTGCCCCCAAGTAGGTAGGCAATACATATTGCTAATCAGAAATATACACATAAATACAATACCTTCAGTTACCAGCAAATACACCCCAAAGGTTGTATAGGATAGAGAGGAATAGATAAGGCCAGCTAGTTCAGAGGGGATGGAGGGAGGGTAACCTGGACTGCAGCAGTGTGAACACTCGAACATCTACATTTATGGTAGGTACAAAACTGTACTATGTTCATCGTGTTAAACTGCTGCAGTCATCACACTTGGGTAGAATCCCAAAGCTAAGGTTGGGTGGCTGGTCTATAAAGAGTTAGGACTGGCTATGAGGCCCTGCAGAACTGCAGTGGCAAATCCTGCTCTAAATTTAGAGTAAAGAGGCAGGTGGTAATGCTTGGCAAAGGTGTGCACTGAACTCCAAGTTGCAGCCTCCAAAATGTCCTTGGTAGGTACTCCTCTGAGAAAGGCTGTTGAAGTGGCTGTTGCCCTGGTGGAATGCAGCCTAATGCTATTAGGGACTGATTTTCCATGCTGTGTGTTGCAGTACCGAATACAGTGTCCTATCCATTTGGATATAGTCTGCTTTGAGATAGCCTTGCCTTGTGATCCTGCAGCATATGCTACAAACAGTTGTTCAGTTTTCCTGAAAGCTTTTGTTTTGTCCAAGTAGAAGTGTTGCTGCCTGTGTATGTGCAAAGAATGCAGAAGTTTCTCCCCTTTATTCTGGGGGTTTGGATAAAAAGTTGGCAAATGGATGGTTTGGTTAAGAGCCACACTAGATACCACATTTGGCATAAAGGTAGGGTTTGTCCTTAAAGATACCATGTCCTGATGAAAAATTATAAAAGGTTCCACTGCCATTAATGCCTGTAGCTCTGAGACTCTTCGTGCTGAAGTTACTGCCAGGAGCAAAGCTGTTGTCCATGATAAAAATTTTAGATCGGCTGTATTGGCTGGCTCAAAAGGTGGTAGGGTCAGTTTTTCCAAAATGAAATTGAGGTCCCAAGTTGGTGTCGGTGCTCTCCGGGGCGGTCTTATGTTTTTAGCCCCTCTGAGGTACTGCTTTAGCAAGGGATGAGAGAATAAAGGAGGATTTGTGTTGTAATGTGCTGAAATGGCAGAGGTGTGGATCTTAATTGATGAAAAGGATAGGCCTCTGTCCAGCATCTCAGTTAAGTATTGTAAAATCGGAGGAATGTTTGGAACAAGAGGGTCAAGGCTTTGAGCATGGTTCCAGGCGCAGAATCTCTTCCATTTTTCTGAGTAAGCTTTCCTGGTGCTAGGCCTCCTGGCTTCCAAAATGACATCCATAACAGCTTTAGAGAGAGGTGTTGCCCGTTTGACTAAAGTATCTGCCATGCAGCCAGGTTTAGGGTTTTGAGCTGACCGTGCAGGATCCGATTGTTTTGTTGAGTCAGAAGGTGTGGAATTTGGGGCAAAATCCATGGTGGGCCCCGAGCCAAGTTCCTTAAGATAGGGTACCAGTGCTGGCGTGGCCAGTCTGGAGCAATCAGGATCATCTGTGGTTTTTCTTGTCTGGCTTTCTGGAGTACCTTTGAAAGGAGAGGCAGTGGTGGGAAGGCATAAACTTTTAGGTTTTTCCGGCTGAACAGAAGAGCATCCACTTTCCATTCTTGTTTGTGATAAGTCCTTGTGCAGTATTTTTATAGTTGGCAATTCAGTGGGCAGGCAAAAAGATCTATGTCTGGGCATTCCCATTTTTGCGTTATCATGCTGAAGGTTTGTAGATTTAATTTCCATTCGTGAAGGTCCATGATATTTCTGCTTCAGTCGTCTGCCAGAGTATTTTTCTTTCCTGGCAGGAATTGTGCTTGCAGGTGAACTTGGTATGTTAGAAACGTGTTCCACAAGGTCATGGCTTGCCTGCATAGGGGATAAGAATGAGTGTCCCCTTGCTTGTCTATGTACCACATTACTGTGGTGGTGTCTGTCTTTAGTAATAGTTGTCCTGGATGTAGAAGGTCCTTGAAAGCTGTTAGGGCATTTTGAACAGCCAACATCTCTTTTTGATTGATGTGAAGATGCATCTGGTCTGTGGTCCACTTGCCCTGAATGCATTTTCCTGCCATGTGTGCTCCCCAGGCGTAATCCGAAGCATCTGTTGTTAGAGTTTGCCTGGCTGTGGGTTGGGTAAAAGGCTTACCCTTGTTTAGGTGACATGCCTGTGCCCACCATCGAAACTCCTGTTGTAGGCAGGGAATCATTGGTATTACTGCTTCTAAACTGTGAGAGTGTTGAGTCCAAACACTGTTTAGGTACCACTGTAATTTCCTCATATGCAGTCTGGCATATGGTATTAGTAGTATGCAGGATGCCATGAATCCCAGGGCCTGCAGAATTGTTCTTGAAGGGAGATGGGACTTTTTTCCCAGTGATTGAAAATATTGAGTTCGCTGAACTTGTTTGTCTGGCATGAGGTAAGACATCTGGGCCGTTTTACTTAAGCTGGCACCCAGGAATATAATCTGTTGTGAGAGCACTAGTTCTGACTTCTTTTTGTTTACTGTGCACCCTAGAGAAATTAGCAACTTTTTCACAAATGCCAGATGTTGTAGAAAAATGTCCCGTGTCTCTGCTTGAATGAGGCAGTCGTCCACGTATGGGTATATTTGAATTTCTTTTTGTCTGCAAAATGCAATTACTAGTGCCAGGCACTTTGTGAAGACCCTGGGCACAGTAGATAAGCCAAAGGGCAGTGCAGAGAATTGGTAGTGCATTGTACCAGCTTTGAATCCGAGGTATCGTCTGCAATTTTGTCTGATAGGGACATGCCGGTATGCCTCTTTGAGGTCCAGAGTAACAAGCCAAGCCTTCTTGCCCAGCAAGGGTAGAATCTGCTGTAATGTCAACATTTTGAATTTCGGAATATCCAGGTAAGTATTCAGAATTGAAAGGTCTAGTATGGGCCTCCAGGCTTTGTCCTTTCTGGGGACCAGGAAGAGTCTTGAGTAAAATCCTTGTCCTTGTTCCTGTTGTGGTACTTTTTGTATAGCTCTCATGTCCATGAGGGCTGAAATTTGTTTTTGTGCCTCTGCCCATTGATTTTGTGGCAGGTCTGGCATTCCTTTTAGCTTTGGTATAGTATGAAAGTGGAATCTGCAGCCTTGAGACACAATATTCAGAACCTATTTGTCTTGGGTGATTGTTTGCCAGTTTTGAGAAACAAGTGCTAGTTTTCTCCCCAAGGGGGCTTCCAAAAGGGACGTGCTTGGCATACGAAGAGGAAAGCCATTGTGACTGTTTCCTGTAAGGTTGAGACTTGTCCTCACCTCCTTTTGGGGTTGAGGTGCCCCACTGTCATTATCTGTTTGAGCCTTGGGGTTGAGATCTGCCTCTTGGGCGTCTGTATCTGCCTCTCTGTGGCCTGTCAGACACTGGAAAGGACCAATTCTTTGTTGGCCAATTTCTGCTAAACTGAGGTGGCTGTACCTGTAAGAAATCCTTGACTGTTTACATCGATTTAGCTTTATCCTCCATTTTCTTTAATACCTCTTCTGTCTCAACACCAAACAAGGTATCATGCTGTAAAGCAGCATCCAATAATTTTGCCTTAACATGATCAGGTAAACTCTGTTCTTTTAACCAAGTATGTCTTCGAATAAGAGAACCTGTAACTGCGGCTCTGCAAGAGAATTCTAAAGAATCAAAACCACATTGCAGAGTAAGTTTTCCCACCTGTTCAACTGCATGCAATAAATCCTGCATTTCTTTACAATCAGGAGCTTCTGAGCTTGCAAGCATTTTCTGTTTTAACTGAGCCATTAAATATTGTTGGTACTTAAGCATGTGAAACTGGCAATTTAAAGCTCTTGCTGCTAAAGTTGCAGACGTGTATACTTTCTTCTCCCATCTATCCAAAGCTCTGGAATCTCTGTCAGAGGGTACTGGATTTTTTGCAATGGAAGCCTTAACCCCTTTTGGACCCGGGAAATAATTTCTGGATCAGCAGAAGGGTTTTTGTAAAGAAACTTGAGAGAGTCAGGGACTCTATAATACCTATCTGGCTTGGCTGGAGCAGGGGGCAAAGAGTCCAGAAATAAGCTGGATTCAGAGAGCACATCATCCACAATATCTAGCACAGGCGGAATAGCCAGGGGCCTGTGCTAAGGCAATAAGAGGAAATCCCCAAGCCTTTTCTTGGATTCTGAGTAATCGTGACTTTCCCAATGGAAATGCTCCCCCTCATGGTATGTAAAGTTTCCCCAAAAGAATAATCCTCAGGAGGAGAGGCTGAAGGGATAGATTCTTCAGCATCAGAGTCCTCATAGGGGGGTAGAGAGTATCCCTGGTCTGAAGAGGAATCAGAGGAAATAGAAACCTGATCAGAGGAGTCAGTCTGTATCCTGCCTAGGCCTTTCCTCATGACGGGGATGGGAACCCCTGATTAGAGTAATGAGATCTTCGGCCATTTTAAGCATCGGTTTCTTAGGCATGGAAGACTGTCCAGGAGAATGCTGTACTTGTTTCTTTGTCTTGGCTGTTTTAATGGTAAGTTGTGAAGGTTTGAAAACACCCTCAGAAGCCGATGCCTGCTCAGCGGCTCCAGACCCATCTGAGGGATTAGTTTCCGTAGGCCCAATACCTTGAGTTTCCAGAGACCTAGATGTCTCCACGTGGGAGTCGGAAGTGGCCTGTGGCTCTGAGGTAGCGGGTGTCAGGGGCTGCAAAAGCGCCTCACTGAGAACCGGCGACTGGCCTAGAAGTGGTTTTGTCGGTTTTGGACCTCGGATGCCTGTCTTTATCCTTGTCTTTGCGTTTTTTCGGTATTGAGGTCGTCGGCTGATCCGACGGCATAGTATAATTGAACCTTCGGCCAAAGTAGTGTAAAGCAAAATCAAAACGTCTTTCTATAGTGCGTTTGTTAAATCTAGCACAAAACCTACAGCTAGTGACGTCGTGATCAGGGCCTAGGCATGGAATACAGTAAGAGTGGAAGTCCTTATGAGGTATTTGCTTCCCACAAAAAATACAATTATTAACTTTTTCTGACATCGGTCTGAGGCAAGAAAAAGGTTTCCCCAACGGGGTACTTAGCTTTATTGAAGACTTTGGATCTGAAATTCGACTTCGAAAATCTCAGGAGTCGGATGACCGGCACTTGTGAACTGCTTCTGCTTCACCGCGCGGCAAGAAAGACTGAAGAAAATGGCGTTGGATGCATATTATATATGCACTGACGTCAGGGAAGAAGCAACAGCAACCGACGCCAGATTAAGACTTTGGAACTCTGGCTGACTGCGGGACCGCCTGATGGCAGGATAACCCTAGTGTGATGACTGCAGCAGTGTAACACGATGAACATCTACTTATATGCGCACCGCAAGAGACACCAACTTGGTTAACAGGAAAAACGATACTCCTCCTTAGGAGTGAACCTGCAAGCTATCCTAAAAACTATAGGACAATAATTTGCCTTCAAGACTATGTATAAAACTATATACTAGAACTGATGCCGACAGTTTCTGGTCATTTAGAAGAAAACTCAATCATGGCAACAAAATAAAAGGTCAACAATAGAAAGTTATGTGGAGCAAAGGATCCTTTGTTGTTAAAGTCATAATGGAGAACTGTAAAAAAAGGGAATAAAAAAGCATTTGACAGCATTTCACATTCATGGATAAAGGAGTGCTATTAGATGTATACACTGATCCAGTTACATTACAGTGACAAACCACTTTGCAGCTAAGCATGATAAAGGAAAAATTATTATCCCACAGATAAAAATTCAAAGGGAATAATACAGGGTGACACTCTCGCGGCTGCTCTTTTGTCTTGCCCTTAACCCATTAAGCTGTCTACTTAACAGATTAGGTCATGGTTACAGTTTGGCTCCCAGAACACACCAAAATGTAATGACTTTTATTTTTGCAGATGATTCAAAACTGTATAGTTCATCAGAGGAGGAGCTGAAAGCTCAACTGCAAATAGTAAAAACTTTCTCAGATGATAAATGTGCAAAAGTAACATTTAAAGCAAGAAAGCTGCAAAACCAAGAAAATATCTGTCTGAGACAGGAATGTGATATAAATGAATATGAACAGGCTATAAATATTTGGGAATTGATGAAGGATTGACAATAAAACATGAAAAATGTTAAAACTCAGTAAGGAATATTTTAGAAGACTAAAATTAATACTAAAAACAGCCCTGGCATCTAGGAATAAAGTCCAAGCTATAAACCAATTTGCTCTCCGTGTTCTAACTTAGTTTTGGGTGACTGACTGGCCCCACAAGGTATTGAATCAGTTTGGCAGGAAAGCAAGAAAAATCATTCACTCTTATCAAATGACATAAAAATCAGTGAACAACAACATTATATACTCCTCATTCTGAAGTACAGGCCTTCACAACATTGATTACACATATAGATCTGCAATTGTAGGACTTCATACATATCCGCTGACATCACCAGATCAAACATAGTGAGTTTTAAACATGGGGAGAAGAAGTCTAAGATGAGAAGGCAAAAAATGTGGAAAAAGCATAAAGATAGTTGCAAATATGGAAAACTCCTAGGACAACTTCATGTTGATCAGAATCTGATGCAGGAATGAACTTGTACCAAAAGATGAAAGATTAATACTGCGGCCCAGGACAGTGGACTACATACACATTGGTTTACAAAGTCCACTGAACACATGGGAGAAGCAGACAAATACATGTTCTGTAAAACAACTGGAAGCAGTCACACATCCTGTTGCTGGGTGTGATGCACTAATGGCAGAGGGCATAATAATGTGGCAAGACTGTTGCCATTGGGATTGTGCAAACATTACATTACTGACGTAGGCGAGAAGCTTTGGAAACATAAGCCACAAAGCATTATAGGGAATGATGAAGTTTATATCACATGGGATCATCTATTACCAACAATTCAAAGAACAGATGTGAGAAAACCAAACATAGTAGTCCATAAGACAAAAACAGCATTGATCATTGAAAATGCTACAACCGACAATTACAATGTCTTACGTACAGAGAGAGACAAAGTCATAAAATACCAGCATTTTCAGGCAGAAATGAGGGCAATGGGGAAAAAGGATACTCAGACAGTTTCAAGAGTAGTAGGAGCAATGGGTCTCAAAATAGAATTTACAGTCTTACTTAGATATGCTACTGATACATGCAACTTTATGAATTGCAGGAGTCAATTCTTGGCATACTGAGGGTGCTGCGAAGAGCACTTTTGGCTAATATCAAAGACAAAATACTAACTTCACAAACATCAGTCATACTATGACTTCGTAATGGGGTCCATTCCTGTCATGGAACTGGAAACTCAATAGACTGAGAAATTCAACTGGGAGTAAAAACCTGCCTCACTGATACAGCCAGAAGACTTACAGCCACTACTTTTAGTGTCATCTTTCCTCTATGCTGCCCCAATCTTCAGGTCTTACAATTGTCCAAACTTCAGTAATGTTATAATAAAATAGCCAAATCTGCATTCACTACAGCAGAAGACACCACTTCTTAGCCCTCAGAGAATTCAACTGTTTAGAACTACTGCATCACCTAGCTCTTTCTCCAACTACAATTCACAGACCCTCTTTATAAACCAGAAAATTGCTTAGCCTTTAACAACTTAATACAACACAACTCCCCCAGTAGAACTTTATGATCTAGAGAAAAATCACTAATCGCTACAACCAAATCACCTAATATTGCAGATAACTCTCCACATTCAAATAGTGTACCTAAGCTATGTAACCACATTCCACTATGACTAAAATAGAGTCAGAATGTGACATTTAAAACAAAATATTTCATCAAATCAACGAGTTTGTTCCTGTACATAGCTAGGATAAATCTTCAGCTTGCTGCACCAATCCATTTCTCTTCATTTAGAATCCTAGGCCCTACAACCAGTCGTCAACAACACAGAAATAGTTTTATCATCTACCAGCTAAATACATTTGTGACACTGCTCACTCTCCACATCTATATGACTAATATAAACCTGAAGAAAGCCATTTATATATTAGTCTCTGAACTTGCTTTACATAACACCTCATAACTACATCAACATTTTCTGCCCTACCTAGTTCCTTCCCTCATTTCCTTTTCTTTGCATATCAAAGCACTAATGAAATGACAGCTCTCAAAATGCAGACGGTCAACAATCTGGAAAAAAAAAAAGACCAAAAACACAAGTCTGTGGAGGGGTGTAATCCCCCCTTACCCCCAAACGTACTTACATCAACTCTGAGATCCTATACCTCACAAAAAAGGGAATATCTTGAGAAATTACATCTCTGACTTGGTATATTTAAGTCTATTCCTTTGCCCATTCAATCTCTGTTTCAGGACTTGATCTAGCGAGTTCCAACATTTTAAATGTTTATTGATGCATTACCTCTCTGACAAACCCACTAATAAACCTCTTCAAATGTTCAACATCTGCTAATGCAAAAGTATCTTTTATACTGTAACAATTGCCTCCACTTTCATATGAATGTAATCTAATTAGCAAATATAACTGTTAATGTACATTATCTAATAGCCGATCATGTACATTAATAAAGGTCTATTTTTTGACTAAACCCACACAGACAAACCCAGTAAAGAAAAGCAAAATAAAGAAGGTCCTGACCAAAGATGATTTAAGCACTGATGATCCTTTAAAGCACTGATGACTCCAAATATTTCTGACATGTACTTGCTCTTTGTTAGAGTCCCACAGAATTTGTATTTCTACCCCTCCATTTGAAACCACTCCACAAGCAAAGTCTGGAGAGCTTGTTGTGACAGACCGCAAGGAAGGCTGAAGGGAAGACCTGGCTTCAAAGTTAAATCCACCCATCAAATTAACTCCCTTCTAACAAACCCCAGCACTGGAATCTGAAAGGATAAGGGGTTTTGATGCTGAATCTACACTGATCTAAGGGATCACTAATTTCTTTTCATGCTAAGTCTGGTTAAAGAATCATGAGACTCTGAGGCACTAAAACCCAGAATTCTAAGAAATTGTCTGGAGAAGTCCCCAAAGATTTCTTTGTACTGCTGCACCTTGTCCAAAGGAAAAAAAGCTCTAACTAGAAATTAATCAAGGAGACTTCCCAGAAAAGAAAAATTGTTAGTGGGAAAGGATGAAAGAGGATTTCTGCAAGTTCAGTTGAAACCCCAGACTTAAGATTTTTGGAACCAATGTCGTCAGGGAATCCTGACGACCAGAAAAAAAGTGTTTGCAGATATGACGATCTTACAAACATGGAAAAGCTTGAATGCCTTGAAACATACGGTAAACAATCACTTGAACTAGTCACTTTGTAAAACACCTTTGGTGCAGTGGACAGACCAAAGGGTAAGACACAAAACGGGTGATGAGATTCACACAGAAACTCTAAGAAATGTATTTTCTTTATTTGCATTTGTTTACCGGGATGTTCCACTGGGCCATAGTGAGCCCATTTTCAGTGGAGGCCCGGGAAGAAAGGCTCCACAATCAATAACCAATACATACAATACAATAGATCCACATAAGTACATAACAATGCAAGAGTTGCAGTAGATAATTTACATCTAGTTACATCATTAGATTAGTGTATCAAGGCCAAAGTGGTTTATGCATTTAGAATATAAAAAGTTGTTGTGTCTTTCGGCTTTTCCCGGTTAGGAGTCGCCACACCGGAACTCCAGTCCACTAATGATTGGTAGTTGATTTTTACGTGCAGAGTTACCAGCCCTGCTGCACAACCTTCAACGAAGGTACGCCCATTCACGCATCTCTCCAGGCAGAAGACACTCTAGCTGAGAATCGAACCGGACAGCGTCTTACTGTGAGGTGACAACGCTACCACAGCACCACCACCGCGGGTGCAATTAGAATATAACAAGTAAGGATATAGAATTAGGATAATTAAGTTGCTCATGTACGTTTAAGGTTCTTGCAACATAGTTTGAATAACTGACACTTGTGAAGTACCAAGCTTAAATATAGTAGATAGTACCAGTATTGCAGATTAATAGTTAATGAAGATGTAGGTGTACTATCAGGCTTTGGGAAGTGTAGTTTTGGCACATGTGCACTGCCGTAGAAAGGAAAGGTGCTAAGGGAATTTTTTTTAAAGAGAACTGCATTTCTGGTAGCCCTGAGTAATGGGGGAAGGGTGTTCCATAGTTTAGCAATAGTAAAGGAGTAGAGTATCCGACTAGCTGAAAGATTTTTTTTTCTACCTTCAAGAGCAGTTGATTTTTGGATTGGAGAAGTCTATCTGGGTGGTGCAGAGTAAGTACAGAAGAAAGGTCAGGGCAGTTTGATGGCTTGAATATAAATTTATGTGGAGTAGTTAATTGTAAATATGTAAGATAATAACGGAGTTCTAGCCAGTTTAGCAGTCATAATGAAGCACAATGGTGAGATGAAAATGTTGCGTTGGTTAAAAATTTAGCAATTTCATTGTAGCACAAGTCAAGTTTGGATTTCAGCAAGGACTGGATATTGGTAAGAACAGGGGCACCGTATAGAAGACATGGTGGTAGAAAGGAAAAGGCTAGAGATAGAAATGCCTGAATTCCTTGCAAACTGCAATGTGATAACCACCTTTTCGGTTCAACGTTACCATGAAGCTGCTGGAGGGAATGAGTGGTAACAAGGTTTAAGGAATAACATTCTGAATTTTAGAATCATGACAAACAGATTCATTCCTCAATCTGTTTTTGTTAAGCAGAAAAGTACGACTGGGATAGAAACCTGTTTTTAGCAGAAGCATGGAAAGAAAAGCTCCACATCTGTAGATACTGAAAATGAATAAAAGAAACTACAACATGAAATATCAGTAAAAGAAAAAAGCAGGCAGCAATTAAATAGGTCAATTAAAACATCAGGAAAAGTTCACATACCTTAGAATTAGAGGAAATACAGTTGCTGAAATTCAGGCAGAAGGTTACAGCAAAAAGAGTAGTACAAACTATAGTGAGTGACCCACTTAACAGGATATTTTCCATATGACTGGTAGTAATACAGTTGTTATAGGGAGGGCTAGGACCAATTTTCAAGTTACTCCTTTCTTTGGCACCAAAACACCCTGAATAGAAGCCTTTACCCACCTGAGTTAACTGCATATGTTTAATCACCCCTTAAACCAACACATGTTCTTAAGTAAGATGGGAAACAGGGATGTCCGATTTGCAGAATGAGGAGAAATCCCTTAAAATGGGGAAGGGATTCCCATTGTCTTCTGTACAGCTGCTGTACAAGCATACCCTCTCAACCAGGAATCATCAAAAATCTGGACAAAGGTCTGTGAGCAGTAGGTACAACTGGCCAAAACTGTGTATGCTGATTTACATAAAATTGCATATATAATTATGTAACCCCACCCACTCAGATGGAATTGTGGGATACCAACATTTAAATGCAAATTGAAGAACAGACATAGCTCTCAATGTCCTAGTGCAAGAAATCTTGACAAATCCTAAAATAATGGGGAGGGAACAAAGACACAAAAATAGTGACACATTTTAAATATTGCTCTTAGAAACAGAAACTTGTTAAAATTACACGCAATGTGTTAACATGCATTTTATGAAAGATATGAAGTTCAAAATTAAAATATATTCCATTATTTAGAGGTGTCCATCATCAGTAATTTGCCAGAAAACCACAAGTTTTATGAGGAACAGACCAAAAAAAAAAAAGGCAAAAATCTGGACATTCTGTGAAAATCTTGACAGCTGAGACATAAGTACATCACAATGAAGCTCCTTACATCATTTATACATCAATGATACATCAATGACCTATACATGCAACCTACACGTAACTTACAGTACTATCAACATTAACAGATAATAAAAATACTACCTGCTATACGTTTCACCTTTTTCATTTTCTTGTTTTACACTTGTATCAACAGAATAGTTTTCCCTTCTATCCACCTTACAGGAATCGGGGCTTTCTTCCTCTTCCTGTTCAGTACTCAAAAGTTTGTACTTATTTGGCCAGAAATTATTCACTTTCAAACAATATTAAAGTGTTATTGTGCAGCATCTCTTCTACTGGATTTACTTTACATTCTCTTCAAAAGTCTGTTTATTTTTTTTTTCTGTAAGGTAATCCCTCTTTTTCCATTTGCATGAAAAGTATGCATACTTTTACTATTACTTTCTCCATCAGTTTCTGATACGTGCAAATATATCAAGCCATAGACAATGCTGTTTGTTGCACTTCCTGCAAACACGTTTACACTTTTTGTTGTACGCACTTTTCCTCATGCTGTCATTTGCTAATCAAGTCATCAAGATTACCACAGTAGAAACATCCCTTTGATTGTCCCCATTATCCAAAAACACCTCCATATATTCATTTATTAGGCCAACATTTGGTTTGTTTGTGATGCACAACCTTCAACGAAGGCACGCCCCATTCACGTATGCCTCCCAACAGAAGACGCTCTAGCTGAGAATCGAACAGGACAATGTCTTGCTATGAGGCAACAACACTACCGCAGCACCACCACTGCAGGTAACAACAAATTTCATTTTCCTTAATATTTAACGTTACCCATGCTTCCCAGTTCCCACCATTCCAAATCTACATACATTCCCCTTGCATCAATGCAGTTTTACTTACTTCAATCATAATTCTAAAGTTTTCTCTCAAACAAAATCTCTCTTCTTTAGTAATGCCATCAGTACAAAATTGCAAGTTTAACTTCTGTTTAACCTGTATTATGCACTGTAAGTAACCCGTTCACATATCTAACAGTCTTTCTCCTCTACATACACAAAAGAACTTAACTTACCACCTTCTTTTTTTACATATGCAGGTACAGCTAATTTCAAATATCACTGCATTCTGTATGCCAGACACAGATCATCTTATTAGCTCTCCTCCATGTGCACAATTAATTTAATTATGCATGGATGGATGCATACATTTGGTAGCTAAGTAGCTGATGAAATTTAGGCTATTTTCAGTCTCAGTCAGGAAGAAAAAAACTTACAGCAGAATGCAGACAGTAGAAAGCAGACTTGCAGCCTCATGCAATTATGTTCGCCATCCACATAGCTGCAAAAGCTACCTTTCTATGTGTATCGAAAATTAACAACCCACTTCGAACCACTCTAAAAACATACCAGAATCTTCTTCCTCATATATGTATTCATAAAAAATTAGAATCACAAACTTAACAGACTTTGTCAGTCCCTGTGCGCACAGTAGATACAACAGCCCTCCTCCCACCATAGAAACATCTACAGTTGACATGACTAGCCAATACCTGCATTAAACCAGAATGCTTTCTAGTCGCATACTTTAAAAATGGATTACCCAAAATATCCAAACACGTAAATGTGCAGGTCTGTTCCAAAGATTACATTAAACAGCACATTATCTACAAACTGACACAGAACTGAACTCAAACACTGCAGCAAATTATACTCAGCACAACTTCCAGGCCTGTTTACATTAATTAAAATGTTAAATGAATTAAATACACACCAGTAACCATCAAATGCAACCTGGCAAAAACAAGGTACAGAGCAGCAACAAAAGCCAAGTGTTCGCAACCCAGGAGAGTGCACGCAACACAAATAAAAACAGTAATAAAACTCAAACTTAAAACTTTAATACTGACGAAGTTAAAATCTCATATATCCAAAGAGAGAATTCTTCAGAAGGCGCCTATATGCTGAAAGCGCTTATAGTTTATTTTTGGAGCTATCACTTCTCTTTATGGATCTATGAGATTTTAATTTAGTCAGTACTAATGTTACAAGTTTTAGAGTTACATTACTGGTTTTATTTGTGTTGAGTACACTCTCAGTGGTTGCAAATGCTTGGCTTTTGCTGCTGCCCTCAATTCAAATGTTCTCCAACAATATTTAAAAAAATAATAATAATAAAATAAAAAAACTCAGTCTACTCACCTACTCATGTTTGTATATACAAACAGAGTGAGAATTAAACAGAACTGCATTTTTTCTGTACGGGGAAAGAATTGCGAATTAAAGCACAAAATGTTATATGGAACACTGCGCACAACTAGTTACTTTCACATGTTCTCAAAATAAACCAGCAAAAATTTTAAGTGAACCTTGCAGTTCCAAGTTCTAAACGTTAAGGTAGCAGAAGAATGTATTCCCAAATCTATAAAAAAAAAAAAAAAAACAGTCCTATCTTTGTTAGATGGAATGGTGCTATCATTGCTGGATAAAACTTCAGACTAGAAAACAAGAATGTGGGTCAGAGGTACTGTATAGAACCTATTGAGTTTCTTTGGGGCAGAAGGTAGACTGTCAAGTTTACTGCAACTTTTTAAGAAAACTTCCACAACCTGCAATTTTCCTCCTAGGGTGTTTGCCTTACAGGATAGCTCAGTTGGAATAAGTCAATTATTTTGCTGGAACATTCAGATTTCATTTTGTTCCCACTAAAATAACACTTTTTTAATACTGCCAGAAAAAGATATTTTTTCTGGAGGAAAATCTGAAGAAGCACTTTCCTTAGAATCAGAATCCTCAGCCTGAGGAGAATTAACATAAGACTCGCACTTCACCCCTCCCTGAACATCTGACTGGGAATCATTATCAAACTGAGTGAAATCTTCTATAAGAAGGCAGTGAGAAAACAAGATTTAACACATTAAAACCAGATAGCAATCCATTAGCAAATCCCAGCAACTCTACCACGTCCAAAGTTAAAGATACAGGAGAAGAAACATTAAGTTTCTGCTTTTTCTTCCTGGGAGATTCCCTGGAAAGGGATTAACCCATGAGGGAAACACTAGCCTGGGAATGCTTAACCCATCTTCATCTGCTCCTTCCTCCCGAATCTAACAAGAGTAGTTCTCCCTTGTCCAAACAGGGCATTGCTACAGCTGCAGATGAACGAAGTGCTAATCTCCCAGTCCTTAGTGGCTTCCTGGGAAGCTACACTACAGCAACCAGGAGAAAAGGATGAGTGGACCAAGGAACCAGTTTTGACCACTGAACCAGTTTTAGCCAAAGAAGAGTCACTCACTTGCGGCTGGGACACTGATGAAGCAGATCAGATACCTGAATATGCCTTAATTTTCTTCTTCTGTATGGGAAGCAAGAACCACACACATCAATGATTGTTCCATGTTCAATCTGGGAAGGAAGCCTCATAAGTAGAAAGTGGAGCCAGAGACAGTCAATAAAACTTGAGACAGGAAAATAAAGGTTCTGAGCTAAAATTTTCCATGATGAAGTTTAAATCACATGGGATCATCCATTACCAACGGTTCAAAAGACAGATGCTAGAAAACTGGATATAATGGTCCATTAAAAGAAGTCAAAAGTAGCATTGATCACTGAAATTGCCACACCCAATGACTACAGTGCCTTGTGTACTGACAGACACAAAGTCATAAATTATCAGGATCTACAGGCAGAAATGAGAACAATGTGGAAGAAAGATAACCAGACAGTTCCAATAGTAATAGGAGCAACAGGTCTTATAAAAAAGAATGTACAATTATGTTTAGATATGTTGCCAATACATTTAACCCCGCACGAATTGCAGGAGTCGTCATTACTAGGCACAAAAATTGAAACGATACTAATTTCACGAACTTTAATCGTACTTTGACTAAAGAATGGGGTCCATTCCCATCATGGTATTAGAAACCCAAAAGACTTTGAGAGATTAAAAAAGTGAGCAACAAGTTGGCTCCCCAACTAGAGGTGCAAATATTCTAGACCTGGTACTCGCGAACATGGGAGGATGCTGCACCTTTCCATGGATTAACTCCTCCCTGGTAAGATCTGACCACAAAATGATCTTTAGTATTAAAACTAATCCAGTCTTGTATCGTTTGATAGGCGACTTATGCCTGACCTAAAAGGCAATCTTTGATCCACCCTGATGAACATGTTACATATTCGCAAAAATAAAAAATAATAATATGAAGGTTACAGATTCCACCTTGTTTGGGACTAACAGAACTTGAAGATACAAATTTGTATCCCAAAGGCTACTTCGTCTATGGAATAGACTTCCCATCTTCGTAAGACAAAGCCCATCCCTCACTCTCCTCAAGAAGAATTTGCACAAATGGATAGGGAACGATAAATTCACTCCCGGGTACTGCTCTTGTCCCTTACGGACAGAAGAAGTTGGTAAAATTACTCAAGGCTCCAACACCCAAAGACCCAATACCCTGATACTACACCATGCCATATCTGGGGAATTAAGATATAATATTGTCATATGCTGAGTATTATTGTCTAGACTTGTAAAGGCTCGTGCCACTAGCCTAGTAATCATCTATAAATCTATGTAACTATTCAGTACCACCCTCGGCAGGAAGCTGTACAATATCACATGCTGTGTGCCCGTTCCTACTCAACTACAGTCCCCTGGCTACTACACCGCTTAGCATGCTTGCAAGCCATACCTGTTCCTAGTGTTAGCAAATGTGAGTTATTTACTTAACTATATTAACCATTTAATCTGTTCCAACCTAGTGTTCTTTAACAGCTGCTTAACCCAGCTTGCAGCTCCAAGCAGTTTCCTACTGTAAGCAACTGCCTACTGTTATACACTATAAACAACTGTTTTTATACTGCAGTTAACAGCTAGCACTTGTAGCCATTGCCTGACTTTAACATACAATGAACTTTTACTCTGCTTATTACATTCGATCTGTGAAAGATGCAAGTATTTAACCAAAATGGAGGCCTCACTCTTGCAAAACAGTTTGTGAGCAACAAATTCCCACAGTACTCCACACAAGCCTACATTAAATCATCGTACTCAGAGGTGGTTAAAAAGACCCTGCCTAAGATGCCAACACCTCGTAAGATTAGACCAAAGTGAAAGCCAAACACTACAATACTTACTGATGAAACCATAACCAGGAGTAGCCAGGAAGTAATTCACCTCAAATGTAGTATGTCAAACCACTATGAACAAACCTGTCTTGCTGATTGTGTGTGTGTCTGTGTGTACATGTGACTGTAGAATCACCAGACACACAGACACACACACAGCAATTCAACTCTCACAAGGCTGAATAAAAACAGGGTGACAGTGAGTTGTCTTCCAGGTTCCAAGATGTCAGACACCAAGGGCCTTTAAGACCCTTAAACCTAGCAAATATGATTACAACATCATGATAGGACACATGAGGGTAAATGACTTGGCATGCAAAACCCTGAGGGATATGCAGGGATACTTCACACTGTTGCAGTATTTTTTTTACAAATGAGCTAGCCATTCAAGGATAGTCAAACATCTGACCAGCATATGAAAGCCTTAACTCCTTCCAGGTGCCATACTTTCTAGAGCAGTAGTGCACAACGTTCGGCCCTCAACCCAACACCATCCGGCTCCCAAAGAGTAACCAAATTTTTTTTAAAAAAGTGAAAAAAATGCTATGCCTTACTCCATTCACGCAATCTTTCTAGCACATGCTATTGATTGCAGTTGCGCACACCTATAATTTTAGCTGCTGAAGTAACTGTTCTTTTTTGTTTATAACTTGTGGTCTGTAAACAGTAGTAACTTTCTGCAAGAGTTTGTAATTATTCTGGCTTGCATCCATGACTTAAGTTAAATGCAAAAGTTAATGTAGAAAACAGGCAACTTCATGACTGCTGTCATAAGAACAAAAATGCCAGTCACCTGTACCTATTTTTAACTCTTAATGACTTACTATAATTTTGAGGTGGCCTGCAGATGCATTAAGAATTTGTGCAGTGGCCCTCCCCACAAAAAGGTTGTGCACCACTGTTATAGACGAATGTCCTATGTCTAAAGCATAGGGTACACAAGTGATGCACAAGAGCTTAATCCTCAGAAAAGCAACAAATCAAAATTAGGGAAAACCAACAAATCAAAAATTATTGGATTTATGTCATTCATTTGGTATTGGTGATTTTGGGATTCCTGAATTTTTATTTTAGCTTAATCCTCAGAACTGAATTGCCCGAAAGAACCACATAAACCCAAGAGGTGAAGCAATGACATGTACATGTAGAACGGGATGAAAGGAAGGACCCCTCAGCCAGATGGAAAGACAGAAAAACAGAGTTAAGGAGGGAGGGACAGAGTATTTCAACAGTGAGAATAAGGACATCTATTGTTATAGTAAGATAGTACAGCTGTGTACACTTGCCGTAAATGTAGATGTTCGAGTGTATTCACTGTTGCAGTCATCACATTTGGGTTATCCCTGCCAGGGTAGCCCTCAGCCAGCCCGAATACCAGAGGCTTAGTATTTCTGTGTCAGTTCAGGACTGATGTCAGATCATCCGTAGTTTAAAGTAATGCAGCCAACGCCATTACATCAGTTTTTCTTGCCCTGTCAGGAGCCTGCAAGTGGGGTGTCCCTAGTAATGAGTGGGAGTGAGAGGAGGAGGAGGAGGGAGGGAAACCAGGACTGCAACAATGAATACACTCAAACATCTACATTTATGGTTAGTGTACACAACTATACTATGTTTGTGTTTCACTGCTGCAGTCATCACATTTTGGTGGATTCCCAAAGCTGAGGAAAAGGGTGGAGGCAATCAAGGAGACTAGGGGCTGGCTAGGATGCCCTGCAACACTGCAGTAGCAAAGTCTGCCCTGGATTTGGAGAAGATAGGCAGGTGGTAATGCCTGGTGAAAGTGTGAAAAGATGTCCAGGTGGCAGCCTCCAGGATGTCCCTGGGGAGGACGCCTCTGAGGAAAGCTGCAGAGGTGGAGGATGCTCTGGTGGAACGCGTCCTGACCCCCTTAGGGGGAGGCTTTCTGTGTTGCTTGTAATAGAAATGGATGCAGTGTGCTATCCATTTGGAAACTTGTTTTTTTGGAAATGGCTTTGCCCTCTGCCCCTGCAGCAAAGCTAACCAGCAATTGATAAGACTTTCTGAATGATTTAGTCCTGTCTAGATAGAATCTGAGCTGTCTGTGCACATCTAGAGAGAGTGCAGGATCCTTTCCCCCTTGTTCTACGGGTTAGGGGAAAAGGTGGGCAAATGAATGGATTGGTTGAGAGCCACACTGGACACCACTTTGGGCATGAAGGATGGGTTAGTCCTGAGGGAAACCCTGTCAGCATGGAAGATGATGAAGGGCTCCACAGCTATGAGTGCTTGTAGCTCGGAGACCCTTCTGGCTGAAGTGATGGCCAGAAGAAAAGCGGTCTTCCAGGAGAGAAATTTTAACTCTGCTGAAGATGCTGGTTCGAAGGGGGCAGGGTGAGCTTTTCCAACACAAAGTTAAGGTCCCAAGCTGGGGTAGGTACTCTTCTGGGTGGCCTCAAGTTGCTAGCCCCTCTTAGGAATTGTTTGATCAGAGGGTGTGAGAAAAGGGGCTGCTCAGTGGGAAATGAGCAGAGATAGCAGAGGCATGAATTTTGAGAGGAAAAAGAGAGACCACTGTGTTAGCAGGTCAGCTAAGTAATCCAGGATGAGAGGGAGGGAGGGCTATGCCGTATTGGCTCTCTTAGCCGGGATCCAGGTGCAGATCCTTTTCCATTTATCAGCATACGACTTTCTAGTGCTAGGGCGCCTGGCCTCACGTATAAAGTACAGTTTTGTACCTACCATAAATGTAGATGTTAGAGTGCTAATACAGCTGCAGTCATAACAGATGGGTTTTCCTGCCATCAGGCGGGTCCTCGGTCGGCCGAATTCCAAAGTCTAGGTCGGGCGTCGGATGTCGTCGCTTCTTCCCTGACGTCAGTGTGACAGGGGTATAAAAGAACCAGCCAACGCCATTTTCTTCAGTTTGTCTTGCCCCAGATGTCAGGTGCCCCCAGAAGGAAGGCAAAACATAAATTTATGTAATAATGCAATGCAATATAATCAAAAAACAGTAGTTGCATGCCAATACACCATAAAAGAATACCCCAATCAGGTTGTATGAGGAGGTGTTAGCCATTAGGCCTGTCCCAAGAGGGGAAGGAGGGAGGGAAACCTGGACTGCAGCTGTATTAGCACTTGAACATCTACATTTATGGTAGGTACAAAACTGTACTATGTTCATCGTGCATACAGCTGCAGTCATAACAGATGGGTAGAATCCCAAAGCTAAAAAAGGGGTGGTAGGCACTAAGTGGAACTAGGAGGAGCCAGGATGCCCTGCAAGACTGCAGTGGCAAAGCCCGCTCTAGATTTGGAGTATAATGGTAGGTGATAGTGCTTGGAGAAAGTATGTACAGAACTCCAAGTGGCTGCTTCCAAAATATCTTTTGTAGGAACCCCCCTGAGGAAAGCTACACAGGTAGCTGTGGCACTTGTGGAGTGAGATCTGATGCCTGTAGTTACAGTTTTACCATGAAAAGAGTAACAAAAGCGTATACAGTGGGCTATCCAGTTTGAGATTGTCTGTTTGGAAATAGGCTTCCCTTGAGCACCTGTAGCATAGGACACAGAGTTGCTCTGATTTTTTGAAAGGCTTTGTTCTGTCCAAATAATAACAGAGCTGTCTGTGAATGTCCAAGGAATGTAGTAATCTCTCCCCTTTGTTTTGTGGATTAGGGTAAACGGTAGGTAAGTGGATAGCCTGATTCAAGGCTACCCTGGATACTACCTTTGGCATAAAGGAAGGATTGGTTCATAAGGAAACTCTGTCCTGATGGAAAATGATGAAAGGCTGCACAGCCATGAGGGCTTGTAGTTCCGAAACCCTGCGTACTGAGGCGATAGCCAGAAGGAAGGCTGTTTTCCATGACAAATACTGCAGTTCTGTTGAAGCAGCTGGCTCAAAAGGAGGCAGAGTCAGTTTTTCTAGAATTAAATTGAGGTCCCAAGCAGGTACAGGTTGCTTCCTTGGGGGTTTTATGTTCTTAGCCCCTCTGAGAAACTGTCTTAAGAGAGGGTGAGAGAATAAAGGAGGATCAGTGTTGTATTCTGCAGAAATGGCTGAGGCCTGGATTTTGATGGAGGAGAATGAAAGTCCACTGCTTAGCATCTCAGCTAGGTACTGTAATATTTGAGGTAAATTCAGTATTCCAGGATTCTGACCCTTTTTCTGATTCCAGGCACAAAACCGTTTCTATTTTGCGGAGTAGGCTTTTCTAGTAGAAGGCCTTCTGGCCTCCAAAATGACATCCTGCACCTCCTTGGAGAGTAGGGTCTGTTGTGAATTTAAGGAATCCTCCATGCAGCTAGATTGAGTGTTTTCAGCCAACTGTGAAGAGTTCTGAAGTTGTGCTGAGTCAGTAGAAGAGGCATTAGAGGCAGGATCCATGGTGGGGAATGCGTCAGGCTCCTCAGGAGTGGGTACCAGTGTTGTCTTGGCCAGTCTGGAGCAATGAGAATCATCTTTGGTTCGTCTGCTCTGGCTTTTAATAGAACTTTGGGCAGCAGAGGAAGAGGTGGAAAGGCATAAACTGTCATTGTTGTCCAACTGAAAGAGAGTGCGTCCACTTTCCAGGCCTGTGGATGAAAGGTCCTTGAGCAGAATTTTGTCAATTGGTAATTTCTGTGGGTGGCAAAGAGATCAATGTCTGGCCTTCCCCATGCTTGAATTATCTTTGTAAAAACTTGAGGATGCAACTTCCATTCGTGTGGATCTGTCATATTTCTGCTTAGGTTGTCTGCCAGCGTGTTTTCCTTGCCTGGCAGGAACTGTGCTTGAAGTTGGATTTGCAATTCCAGAGCCATGTTCCATAGAGACATGGCTAGCCTGCATAGGGGATATGAATGGGTTCCTCCCTGTTTGTTTATGTACTACATCACTGTGGTGTTGTCTGTCTATCAATAGCTGGCCTGGATGCAGTAGGTCTTTGAAAGCTATAATAGCATTTATTACTGCTAGTATTTCCTTTTGATTGATGTGTAGGTGCTTTTCTTTTTGTGACTATTTGCCCTGAATGCACCGATCTGTCATGTGCGCCCCCCAGGCGTAGTCCGAGGCGTCTGTTGTGATGACTTGATTTGCTTGAGGCTTGCAGAATGGGAGACCTATGTTTCTTTGGCATGCTTGAGCCCACCACAGAAATTCCTTTTGAAGACATGTAATCAGTGGTATAATTGTTTCCAAACTGTGGCTGTGTTGAGACCATAAGTTTTTTAGGTACCACTGAAGTTTCCTCACATGCAGCTTTGCACATGGGATTAGCAGGATGCAAGATGCCATGAATCCCAGAGCCTGCAGGATTTTCCTTGCAGTCAGCCTGGTGAGGGTTGCCAGTTTTCTGAAGTATTGAGTTAGTTGCCCTTGTTTCTCTGGCATGAGGTAGGCCATCTGGGTGTTTGTATTCAAGCTGGCACCCAGGAAAATTATTGTTTGAGAGGGTATTAGTCTTTGATTTCTTTTTGTTGACTGTGTATCCCAGAGAATTCAACAACATTATTACAAACGCCAGGTGTTTCAGAAGTATGTGTTTGCTGTCCGCTTGGATCAGGCAGTCATCCAAATATGGGTATATTTGTATCCCTTGAAGTCTGCAGAAGGCAATTACTGATGCCAGGCATTTTGTGAACACTCTGGGCGCAGTAGATAAGCCAAAAGGCAATGCAGAGAATTGATAATGGGTTGAACCTGCAAGAAATCTGAGGTATCTTCTGCAATCTTGTCTGATTGGGACATGCAGGTATGCCTCCTTGAGGTCCAATGTTACCAGCCAAGACTCCTTGCCCAGCATGGGAAGAAGCTGCTGTAATGTGAGCATCTTGAATTTTGGTATGAGTAAATATGTGTTTAGGATGGATAGGTCCAAAATAGGTCTCCAATCTTTCCCTTCCTTGGTACCAGGAATAGTCTGGAATAAAAACCTAGACCCTGTTCTTGTGCAGGTACCTCCTGAATAGCTTTCATGTCCATGAGATCTGAAATTTGTTTTTGTGCCTCTGCCCCTTGATTGTGTGGCAGGTTTGGCATGCCTCTCATTTCTGGAAGGGTGTGAAAGTGGAATCTGTAGCCTCTGTCTATGATGTCCAGGATCCATTTGTCTTTTGTGATAATATGCCAATTTTTCGAAAATAATGCCAGTTTTCCACCTAAAGGTGCTGCCATTTGAGCCTTGCTTGGCATGCAAAGGGGAAAGTCACTGGTTCTGCTTTCTGAATGGCTGTGAACTATCCTCACCACCTCTTGGTGTAGGTGCTTGCCATTGTCTGCCTCTAAATGATCCTTGAGATTGCCCTCTACTCCTCAGGCGCCTGTATCTACCTCTTTGAGGTCTGTCCGTGGCTGGAAAGGAACAATTTTTTAAAGGTCAATTTCTACTGAAATGTGGTGGTTGTACCTGTAGGAAATCTTTCACTGTTTGCATTGATTTTGCCTTTTCCTCCATTTTCTTTAATACCTCCTCAGCTTTAACCCCAAATAATACATCTTTTTGAAGAGGTGCATCTAGTAATTTTGCTTTGACATGATCTGGTAAGATTAGCTCTGAGCCAAGCATGTCTACGTATGACTGATCCTGTAACAGCAGCTCTACATGAGGCCTCTAAAGCATCAAAACCACATTGCAAGGTATGTTTACCCACTTGCTCTGCACTATGCAACAAATCCTGCAACTCCTTCAAGTCTGGTTGTTCAGGTTGCGACATTTTGCTTTTCAACTGAGATAACAAAAACTATTGATACTTTAACATATGGAACTGACAGTTTAATGCCCTCATGGTTAAGGTGGCCGAGGTGTATACCTTTTTCCCCCACGTTTCTAAAGCTCTGGAATCTCTCTCTGAAGGTAATGGATTTTTGGCAGTGGAGGCCTTAATTCCCTTGGGATCCTGTGAAATAGTTTCTGGGTCAGCCACATGGCTTTTGTATAGGATTTGGTGTGAATCAGGAACCCGGTAATACCGGTCAGGCTTGACTGGAGCTGGAGGTAAAGAATCTGGGTTAAGGCTGGCCTCTGAATACACATCTAGTATGTCCAAGACAGGAGGTATAGCCAGAGGCCTGTGCTGAGGGAGCAAGAGGAAATCCCTGAGCCTTTTCTTGGAGTCTGAGTACTCTTGGCCTTCCCAGTGGAAGTGTTCCCTCAACGTATGCAAGGTTTCCCCAAAAGAGTAATCCTCAGGGGGGGAGACAGAGTGAATGGACTCCTCTGCATCAGAATCTTCAAAAGGGGAGTATGAATGTTCCTGGTCCTCAGAACGTTCTGAAGTAATGGAGGCCTGGTCCAAGGAAGGGTATTCTTCCTCCACTCTGGGCCTTTTGTCCGAGGGGGGTTGAGAACCCCGGATAAGAGTAATCAAATCCTCAGCCATTTTGAGCATCTGCTTTTTAGGCATGGGGCCTTGAGTGGGGCCCTGTGGAGCTTGTCTTTTAGTATGCATGGCTGCTTTAGATTTAGTGAAAGCCTTAATGGAAAAAGAAGAATAAGGCCTGAAGACACCTTGAGAGGTGGCAGGCCTGTCTAAACTCTGAGTTTCCCCGCCAAGAGTGGCTTCGGTATCTGTAATCGGGGTGTGGGCCGAAGAGCCTGCGACCTCGGGCACAGAAGACACCACTAATGAAGTGTCATCGGTAGTCAGGGGCTGCGTAGGCACCTCGCTGAGAACCGGAGCACCTGTAGACGGCTTTAGCGTGGTGTTGGTAGAAGTCGCGGACCTCGTATGTTGGTCCTTATCTTTGCGTCTTTTACTCAAAACTGGAGTCTGAGTATCCAATAACATAATGTAATTAAACTTTTTGCCAAAATAGTGTTGAGCGAACTCCACCCTTCGCTTAGTGTGTCTGTTGAATGTAGCACAAAAACGACAGGCCGAGACGTCGTGGTCTGGGCCTAAGCAAGGAATGCAGAAGGAATGGAAATCCATATGCGGTATTTGCTTCCCACATGAAATGCAATTATTAACTTTGTCTGACATCGGTCTGAGGCAAGAAAAGTTTCCCCAACGGGGTACTTAGCTTTCAAGAAGTCTTTGGTTGAAAAATATTCGTAATCTCAGGAGCTGGCCGACCGGCACTTGCGAACTGCTTCTGCTTCGGGCACCGCGCGGCAAGAAAGACTGAAGAAAATGGCGTCGGCTGGTTCTTTTATACCCCTGTCGCACTGACGTCAGGGAAGAAGCGACGACATCCGATGCTGGACCTAGACTTTGGAATTCAGCCGACCGAGGACCCGCCTGACGGCAGGAAAACCCATCTGTTATGACTGCAGCTGTATGCATGATGAACATCATCTAGAAATGGTTTACTGAGGTTGGCAGATTGATCAGTGGTTAGGGAATTAAGCCAAGCTGTCAAATTGAGGGTCTGTAATTGGGGATGCATGAATTCTCCTTCTCTCTGTGTCAGGAGGGTTGGGTTCTGAGTGACATGCCATGGTGGCAGTGGGTACCAGTACTGGCGAGGCCAGTCTGGAGCAATAAGAATTGTCCCTGCTTTTTCCTCCCTTATTTTGAGCAGTACCCTGGTGATGAGAGGTAGTGGAGGAAAGGCACAGACAGATTGACCAAGGGGAAGGACAGGGCACCCACTTTCCAAGCCATGCAGTGATGCTCCATGGTGTAGAACTTGCTGAGCTGATGGTTGGTGTGGGAGGCAAAGAGATCGACCTTTGGGGTGCCCCATTTCTGAGTTATTAGGGTGAAGGTTCTTTTGTCTAGCTGCCACTCTAGTGGGTCCAGAAGATCTCTGCTTAAGTGGTCTGCCAGGGAGTTTAGAGAACCTGGCAGGAATTGTGCTAACAGGTGGAGTTGCATGGCAGAGGCTGTGTGCCAAAGGGTCACGGCCAGCCTGCATAGAGGATAGGAGTGAGTCCCTCCCTGCTTGTTGATATACCACATCACAGTGGTGTTGTCTGTTTTGATCACGAGAGCCCCAGGGGAGTGAAGGGGCCTGAAAGCTGTCAATGCATGATGGACAGCTAACGTCTCTTTTTGGTTGATGTGCAGATGGATTTGCTGTGGGCTCTATTGGCCCTGTATGCACCTGCCATCCAGGTGTGCACCCCAGGCATAGTCTGATGACTCTGTGGTGAGGGTCTGGGCAGTGGGGGTGGTGAGAAACATAATCCCTTGTTGTAGGAGCATGCTGCTGCCCCATCAAAGAAAATCTTTCTTGAGGCAAGGTAGCATGGGTATAAGAGTTTCCAGGTCTTGAGTGTTGACACCAAAGGCTTTTTAGGTACCACTGAAGTTTCCTCATATGCAGTCTGGCATATGGTAAGAGTACAATGCAAGATTCCATAAACCCCAGAGCTTGCAGGATTTTCCTTGCAGATAACTGGGGTCTGGTGGCTAGTTGAGATAAGTAGGCTGTCTGGTAAGTTTGCTTTTCTGGTGTAAGGAATGCCATCTGGGATGCTGTGTCCAGGCTTGCTCCTAGGAATATAATCCTTTGGGTGGGTACTAGTTTGGATTTCTTTTTGTTGACACTGTACCCTAGGGAGGTCAGTAGGGACTTTACAAAGGTCAGGTGCTTGAGCAGCTTTTCCTGACTGTCTGCCTGAATTAGGCAGTCATCTAAGTATGGGTAAATTTGGATATTCCTTTGTCTGCAAAAGGCAATGGCCAGAGTCAGACATTTTGTATAAACTCTGGGAGCAGTAGATAAGCCAAAGGGAAGTGCAGAGATCCTGCCCTGAAACGCAGATATTTCCTGCACGATTCCCTTAGAGGAATGTGGAGGTATGCCTCTTTTAGTTCTAGGGTGGCTATTCAAGCATCCCTGGAGAGCATAGGTAGCAGTTGCTGGAGGGTGAGCATTTTGAATTTTGGTATCACCAGGAAATTGTTTAGAATGGATAGATCGAGGATGGGGCACCAAGTGCCCTCTTTTCTGGGTACCAGGGAAGTAAATACTGTGGGAAGAAATAGCCATGGAATCGTTATGGCTAGGCTTGTTAGGGCCTTGGGCCGATAGCCTAGAAGCAACCTATGAGTAGAAACTTTGGCCTTTCTGTTCTGCAGGAACGTGCTCTATTGCCCTCATAGAGAGCAGGGAAAGGACTTGTGTTTGCGTATCTGCCCACTGGTTTGGAGGTAGATCCGTGAACCCGTTTGGGGTTGGAAGATTGTGGAAATAAAATTTGTATCCCTGGGATACTATGTTGAGGACCCAATGGTCGTTGGTAATGGTGGCCCAGGTGCTTGCATGAAAGGAGAGTTTTCCTCCTAGGGGGAAGTGAAGGTGGGCAGAGGGAGGGGGTGGAGAAGGAGAGTCATTGTGAGTTCTTACCATGAGGGGTGGCTTAGAACTCCCTGTTTTTGAAGTGGAGGAATTCCACTGTTTTGATCTTTGCATTCCATGTGGCTGCTGTCTGGGGGTCTGGGCTGAATTGACCTGGTGGGAGCAGGAAAGAACGAGTGCTTGGAGGGGCAATGCCTGTTGAACCTGGGTGGCTGGACCTGTAAGAAATCCTTAACTGTCTGCATAGATGTAGCTTTTTCTTCCATCTTTTGTAAGACCTCCTCTGCCTTAGTGCCAAATAAGTTGTTTTTGTGTAAGGGTGCATCCAACAATTTAGATTCAACATGGTCTGGCAAGGGTTGTTCCTTAAGCCATTCATGCCTTCTAAGGACAGAACCGGTGACTGCTGCCCTGCATGACGCTTCTAGGGTATCAAAACCAGTGTAAAATGTGCTTAGTTACTTGACTTGCAGAATGCATTAACTGTTGTAACTCTTTAGATTCTGCACACACAGGAAAGGAAGACTCTTTTTGTTTGAGGAGTTCCATGGTATGTTGCTGAAATTTTAGCATATGGAACTGTCAATTTACTGCTCTGATAGCAGGAGTAGCAGAGGTGTATACTTTTTTACCCAATCTGTCTAGTGCTCGGCAATCCCTATCTGAGGGGGCTAGGATTCTTAGCAGAGGTTGCTTTAATTCCTTTAGGCCCTTGAGAAATTACCTCCGGGTCAGCAGTAGGACTTTTGAAAATAAGTTTGAGAGAGTCAGGGACTCTGTAATACCAGTCAGGTTTTCTGGGTCCAGGAGGGAGGGTCTCAGGAGTCAAACTGGATTCCAGGAAAACATCGTCCACAACATCCAGGACTGGGGGAATGGCCAGGGGTCTGTGCTGTGGAACACCTAAGAATTCCCAGAGTCTCTTTTGAGACTGAGGGTAGCCCTGACATTCCCATTGGAAATGTTCCCTTAAGGTATGAAGGGTTTCCCCAAAGGAAAAGTCCTCGAGGGGGAAGAGACTGACGGAATGGAGTCCTCTGCATCAGAATCCTCATAAGCAGAGAGGGGGTTGCATGTCTTCATATTCAGATGCATCAGAGTCATCAGACTCCTGTTCAAACAAAACTACTAGGGACAGATCTCTCTTTCTTTTGGAAGGGGTTGCTTGGCTTCCCCTTATCAGCATGATTAGGTCTTCCGCCATTTTAAGCATTTGAGACTGAGGCATGGAAGCATGTGCCTGAGATTGGGTTGGTTTCTTGGGTGCGGTTCATACCCTGAGCCTTAGAAACTCTGTAGTTTTCGAAAGAATGGTAAACACAAAAGAAGTAGGTTGGTTTGTGTGCAGTACTTCCTTGGAAGCCGGTGCCTGCTCTGTGGCTCTGGACCCATCCAAGGGAGAGACAACCGCAGGATCCTCAGTCGAAGAAGAGTTTTGTGGCATACCAGACTCCGAAAGGGTCTCAGTAGCAGCCTGCGAATCCACAGAAATGGGCATCAGGGGCTGCAAAAGTGCCTCACTGAGGACTGGAGAACTGACTACTAGCTTAACGGAAGAGTCGTTGGTAGGTTTGGACCTGTGTGGTCAGTCTCTGGCTTTATCCTTATGTTTTTCGGAAGATCTGCTGTTGGATGGCTTACCGAAGTCATATTGGAATTAGAGGACTGTAAGAGAAAATATCTAGCTACAATAAGCACCCAATGACATACAGTTCTGGCGATGAACAATGCACAAAAGCGACAGCGGGGAGACATCGTGGTCTGGGCTTACGGAAGTGATGCAGTAAGAATGAAAGTCGCGGTGTGGTATTTGCTTTCTACAGGCGAGACAATTGTTAACTTTTTCTGACATCGGTTAGTGCAAGAAAAAAGGATCCCCAATGGGGTACTTAGCCTTAGAAGACTTCAGATTCAATTCGGAAGACGAAACTCAAGTAGCGGCCAACTGGCACTTGTGCAAACTGCTTCGAGCTCCATGGCAAGAAAGACTGATGTAATGGCATTGGCTGCATTACTTTATACTACTGACAACCGGATGTCAGTCCTGAAGTGACAGCAACCGATGCAGAAATACTAAGCCTCTGGTATTCGGGCCAGCTGAGGGCTACCCTGGCAGGAATAACCCAAATGTGATGACTGCAAGAGTGAAACGAGAATAACATCTTACACAACTGTACTATGTCCATCCTTACCACTGTTGCAGCATTCTTTATAAATGGGAGTATACAAAAGCTAGTGGAAAGAATGGGAGGAGGAAGCCACAGAGGAGCTCTCCAATAACTTACATAGGATGGTCCTGGCAAACCCAGCTCTAGTCATAGAAATTGTATCCAATTTATAATGTTTAGTAAAGGTATGTACAGAAGACAAAGTAGCAGCTTCCAAAGTATCCAGACCCTTGAAAAAAAGCACCTGAGGAGGTTAAAGACACAGTACAGTTGTGCACACTTACCATAAATGTAGATGTTTGAGAGTATTCACTGTTGCAGTCATCATCTGTGGGGTTATCCCTGCTGTGGTAGCCCTCGGCCGGCCCGAATACCAGAGTCAATGTTTTTCTGTGTTGGCTGCTGTCACTTGCTGGCTGACGTCAGGTCATCAGTGCTATAAAGGAAGGCAGCCGATGCCATTACATCAGTTTTTCTTACCCTAACCAGTCAGAGGCCCAAGTAAATATGGTAAAGTGGTCCTGGTGGCTAAAAGCCACCATTAGAAACTTATGTCTCCCTAAAGAAAGGGGATATAAGGGGGAAGGAGGGTGGGAAACCAGGACTGCAACAGGGAATACAATCGAACATCTACATTTATAGTAAGTATACACAACTGTACTATGTTCTGTGTGTTTCACTGCTGCAGTCATCACCTGTGGGAGGATTCCCAAAGCTGAGGAGAGAGGTGGTAGGATTAGTAAGATATATAGAAATGGGTCAGCATGCCTGCAGAGGCAAACCCTGCCCTAGTCTTAGAAAATAGAGGTAGGTGGTAATGCTTGTTAAAGGTATGGACAGAAGTCCAGGTGGCAGCTTCCAGGATGTCCCTGGTGGGAAGTCCTCTGAAGAATTCTGTGGAAGTGGATACTGCCCTAGTGGAATGGATTCAAGTAGACTGGGGGGGGGGGTCCCATGCAAACTGTAGCAGAAATGGATACAGTGTGATATCCATTTGGAAATGGTCTGTTTGGAAATGTGCTTCCCCTCTGTCCCTGGGGCAAAGCTGACAAGTAGTTGGTCTGTTTTCTTGAAGGGTTTAGTATGGTCCAGATAGTATTTGAGCTGTCTGTGCACATCTAGTGAATGCATAATTCTTTCCCCCTTGTTTTGAGAATTAGGAAAGAAGGTGGATAGATATATGGCCGGGTTGAAAGTTACATTAGATAACACCTTGGGCTTAAAGGAGGGAATGGTCCTCAGGGAGACCCTGTCTGCATGGAAGATGATGAAGGGCTCAATGGCCATCAGTGCCTGTAGCTCTGAAACCCTTCTGGCTGAGGTGATAGCTAGGAGAAAAGCAGTCTTCCAGGAGAGGTATCTTAGTTCTGCTGAAGCAGCAGGTTCGAAGGGTAGTAAAGTTAGTTTTTCCAAAACATAATTCAGGTCCCAGTCTAGAGTGGGTGACCTTCTGGGAGGTTGGATATTAGAAGCCCCTCTGAGGAATTGTTTAATTAAAGGATGGGAAAAACAGGGGCTGTTCTCTATCAAAATGAGCTGAAATGGCTGAGGTGTGGATTTTAATAGAGGAGAAAGAGAGGCCACTATTAAGTAGCTCCACTAGGTAGTCCAGGATAAGAGGGATGGAAGGTTGTGAGGTATTGCCCCTCTGGACTGGCTCCGAGCAGAATCTTTCCATTTTCAGACATAAGATTTTCTGCTGCCGGGCCTTCTGGCCTCTGATTATGTCTAGGACCCATTTGCTTAACAGGGCCTCTTATTTGCCTTTAGAGTATTAGCCATGCTGATGGTTGGAGAGTCTGTTAAACCCCCCCCAAAATTGAGGTCGGATCGGGGGGGGGTTAAGGTCGGGCCCGGAGCCCAAAGTTGCTGGGCCTCTCAAAAGGGGGGGTTTGGTTTTTATTTTTTTAAATTGGGAAAGAGGCAGGGAGGAAGGGATCAAAAGGGGGTTGGGGGGTCGGCATATTTTAGTGGGGGATCCCCGGTCAAATTTTTTGTGATTTTGGGAAAAAATCCCGAGTCCCCCCTGAGTGATTTGCAAAAGATTTTCTGGGGCGAGGGTTAGTTTTCTTTAAAATTCCGGGGGGTTTTTGAAGGGGTTTTAACCCTGGGAAAGGCCTCAAAGGGGGTTATGGCTGCCCCAAAATTGGGTCCCCCCCTTTTGTTTAGTCCCAACTGTTGGTTTTTGGGGGCAGTAGGACTTTTTGAAAATAAGTTTGTGAGAGTCAGGGACTCTGTAATACCAGTCAGGTTTTCTGGGTCCAGGAGGGAGGGTCTCAGGAGTCAAACTGGATTCCAGGAAAACATCGGCCCACAACATCCAGGACTGGGGAATGGCCAGGGTCTGTGCTGTGGAACACCTAAGAATTCCCAGAGTCTCTTTTGAGACTGAGGGTAGCCCTGACATTCCCATTGGAAATGTTCCCTTAAGGTATGAAGGGTTTCCAAAGGAAAAGTCCTCGAGGGGAAGAGACTGACGGAATGGAGTCCTCTGCATCAGAATCCTCATAAGCAGAGAGGGGGTTGCATGTCTTCATATTCAGATGCATCAGTGTCATCAGACTCCTGTTCAGACAAAACTACTAGGGACAGATCTCTCTTTCTTTTGGAAGGGGTTGCTTGGCTTCCCCTTATCAGCATGATTAGGTCTTCCGCCATTTTAAGCATTTGAGACTGAGGCATGGAAGCAGGTGCCTGAGATTGGGTTGGTTTCTTGGGTGCGGTTCATACCCTGAGCCTTAGAAACTCTGTAGTTTTCGAAAGCACGGTAAACACAAAAGAAGTAGGTTGGTTTGTGTGCAGTACTTCCTTGGAAGCCGGTGCCTGCTCTGTGGCTCTGGACCCATCCAAGGGAGAGACAACCGCAGGATCCTCAGTCGAAGAAGAGTTTTGTGGCATACCAGACTCCGAAAGGGTCTCAGTAGCAGCCTGCGAATCCACAGAAATGGGCATCAGGGGCTGCAAAAGTGCCTCACTGAGGACTGGAGAACTGACTACTAGCTTAACGGAAGAGTCGTTGGTAGGTTTGGACCTGTGTGGTCAGTCTCTGGCTTTATCCTTATGTTTTTCGGAAGATCTGCTGTTGGATGGCTTACCGAAGTCATATTGGAATTAGAGGACTGTAAGCGAAAATATCTAGCTACAATAAGCACCCGATGACATACAGTTCTGGCGATGAACAATGCACAAAAGCGACAGCGGGGAGACATCGTGGTCTGGGCTTACGGAAGTGATGCAGTAAGAATGAAAGTCGCGGTGTGGTATTTGCTTTCTACAGGCGAGACAATTGCTAACTTTTTCTGACATCGGTTAGTGCAAGAAAAAAGGATCCCCAATGGGGTACTTAGCCTTAGAAGACTTCAGCTTCAATTCGGAAGATGAAACTCAAGTAGCGGCCAACTGGCACTTGTGCAAACTGCTTCTGCTTCGAGCTCCATGGCAAGAAAGACTGATGTAATGGCATTGGCTGCATTACTTTATACTACTGACAACCTGATGTCAGTCCTGAAGTGACAGCAACCGATGCAGAAATACTAAGCCTCTGGTATTCGGGCCAGCTGAGGGCTTACCCTGGCAGGAATAACCCAAATGTGATGACTGCAAGAGTGAAACGAGAATATCTTACACAACTGTACTATGTCCATCCTTACCACTGTTGCAGCATTCTTTATAAATGGGAGTATACAAAAGCTAGTGGAAAGAATGGGAGGAGGAAGCCACAGAGGAGCTCTCCAATAACTTACATAGGATGGTCCTGGCAAATCCAGCTCTAGTCATAGAAATTGTATCCAATTTATAATGTTTAGTAAAGGTATGTACAGAAGACAAAGTAGCAGCTTCCAAAGTATCCAGACCCTTGAAAAAAAGCACCTGAGGAGGTTAAAGACACAGTACAGTTGTGCACACTTACCATAAATGTAGATGTTTGAGTGTATTCACTGTTGCAGTCATCACCTGTGGGGTTATCCCTGCTGTGGTAGCCCTCGGCCGGCCCGAATACCAGAGTCAATGTTTTTCTGTGTTGGCTGCTGTCACTTGCTGGCTGACGTCAGGTCATCAATGCTATAAAGGAAGGCAGCCGATGCCATTACATCAGTTTTTCTTACCCTAACCAGTCAGAGGCCCAAGTAAATATGGTAAAGTGGTCCTGGTGGCTAACTCAAGCCCAAACACCCTAGCCCAAAAGTTCCTGGAATTCATAAACTCAAATGCCATGGAACAACTAGTCACCATCCCCACAAGAGGAGAAAACATACTTGATCTCATCATCATGAACATGGGAGCACAATGTTCAACACCGGAAGTATACCCCTCACTGGTGAGATCAGATCACAAACTAATCTCGCTGGAGGTCCTCATCCCACCCCCACCTGAAATAAAAAAGACCACAGTAAAGAACTTCTCGAAAGCCGACTTCACACTTCTAAAGACTAGTGTGGTCTCCTTTAAGGCCCCCGAGCAGACGGAAAACAGTACTCAAGCCGCTGAATCACTTACAAATGCCTTCTACCAGCACCTGCAGGACTGCATGGATAAGGCAATCCCAAGCAAAACAAAGACTCTTTGTACCAAAGGCAAGCGTCCACTCTGGTGGACCCCAGCCATAAACAAACTCTACAACAAAAAGAGGAGGAAGCTACTACAAGATGGAGCAAAATCCTTAAAAGGTAAGACACCCTTGATCACTATAAGTAAAAAACTAAGAGCTCTCATAAAATCATCCAAAGCAAATTTTGAGAGAAAAATAGCTAAAGACTCAAAAGACAATCATAAGGCCTTCTTTGGCTATATTTAGAAACCTGGGAGGAAACTCCCAGATATGCTCAGAACTAGTTCAAAATGATGTGAAGATTACTGATCCTACAGACATTGCCAACATACTGGCTGACAGGTTCAGTGCAAACTTCTCCCCTCCCAAAAGGAGAGATATCTATACAGCGATTGCAGCCCCAAACATCTCCAACGCCCAAGTGAGAACTGCTCTCTCCAAAGCAAAAACACAGCATCCATGGGACCTGATGGTGTCCCGGCTGTGTGCTCCACTAACTCAACGAGGAATTAAACGCACAGCCAGGAGAGCTGTTTAATCAGAGTCTTACATCTGGATACGTGCCCAGGAGTGGCGCACTGCAACTGTGGTCCCACTTCACAAAGCGGTGCCTCCACCGACCCTGGAAATTACCGCCTATTAGCTTGACAAGCCTTATCTGCAAAGCCATGGAGAGGATCATAATGGACCTCATAAATAAAGACATAGGAATTTGCAGACTTTGGTTCCATCCCAGTTTCGCTTTGTCTAAGGCAGATCATGCCTTCTAAACTTGGTTGACTTTTTCAAACAGTCACCAAAGCCATTGATGAGGAAAGGCAGTCCATACAGCCTACCTCGATCTCCGAAGGCCTTTGATACAATACCCCACTCGGGTATCATTGAAAAACTCATCAGCTTAAATGTTAAGCCATACATCACAAGATGGGTTGCAAACTGGCTGAGTGACAGAACCCACAGGGTCAGAGTTGCTGGCGCCATGTCAGACTCAAAGCCTGTCACAAGTGGTGTACCACAGGGCTCAGTCCTGGGCCCACTCTTGTTTGGCATCTACTTTTCAAGTACAAGCAAACACAGGAGGGTTATGGCTGACAAAGTTTGCAGATGACTGCAAACTGGCCATAGTAGAAAACATATCTGACACAGATATCCTTCAGAAGGGTCTCACAGAAGCGGATAACTGGTGCCAGAGCCATGGCCTAAAGTTAAATGCCAAAAATGCATAGTCATACCCTTGGGAAAAACAAGGTTACCCTAGCTACCAAATAGGTGGCAATCCACTGAGTACAGAAGAAGTTATCAGGGACCTGGGGACCCAGGTTGATAGTAGTCTGTCATTCGACACCCATGTAGCTAAAGTAGTTAGGAAGACCTTCTACATTGCCCACCTTATCATGAAGGGATTCTCATCTAGATCAAGGAGGTCATAGTCTCCCTATACTCATCACTCATCAGACCAATGATTGAGTACAATGCCCCATTGAATGTATCTGACCCGACACTTGCAGCAGCTGGAGAGGCCACAAAGTTCCTCACCAAAAGGATAAAGGTCTCAAACATCTGTCCTATGCTGCCCGACTGAAAGAACTCCAGCTCTATTCAGTCGCCACCGCTTGCTCAGAGGTGACCTTTGCCTAACATACAAGGCCATGTCAAACCCAGATTTGATGAATATGCTTCACCTCAAAAATCTAGATCCGTCCAGAGCCACAAGGCGGGAGACTTAAACCTCACACGGCTATTAATAGGGCGTGCTGGAGGGATAGATTCATCACCCAAAGACTCCCTATGCTGTGGAATAAAATCCCGGTATATGTGAGGCAGAGCACCCCGCTGGCCTTGTTCAAGAGAAATCTTGACCAATGGATGGGAGATCGCAGATATACCCCAGGGATTACCTCAGTGTCACTGCTCAACAGAGGCACAGCAAAATAATGGGTATAGTTCCCCATACTAAAGGGGTGGCGTAAGCCACAAAACTATGGGCTAGGCTTGTATATGCCCTCGGGCAGATAGCCTAGTATGAACCTATGAACCTATGAACCTAAAAGCCACCATTAGAAACTTATGTCTCCCTAAAGAAAGGGGATATAAGGGGGAAGGAGGGTGGGAAACCAGGACTGCAACAGGGAATACAATCGAACATCTACATTTATAGTAAGTATACACAACTGTACTATGTTCTGTGTGTTTCACTGCTGCAGTCATCACCTGTGGGAGGATTCCCAAAGCTGAGGAGAGAGGTGGTAGGATTAGTAAGATATACAGAAATGGGTCAGCATGCCTGCAGAACTGCAGAGGCAAACCCTGCCCTAGCCTTAGAAAATAGAGGTAGGTGGTAATGCTTGTTAAAGGTATGGACAGAAGTCCAGGTGGCAGCTTCCAGGATGTCCCTGGTGGGAAGTCCTCTGAAGAATTCTGTGGAAGTGGATACTGCCCTAGTGGAATGGATTCAAGTAGACTGGGGGGGGGGGGGGTCCCATGCAAACTGTAGCAGAAATGGATACAGTGTAATATCCATTTGGAAATGGTCTGTTTGGAAATGTGCTTCCCCTCTGTCCCTGGGGCAAAGCTGACAAGTAGTTGGTCTGTTTTCTTGAAGGGTTTAGTATGGTCCAGATAGTATTTGAGCTGTCTGTGCACATCTAGTGAATGCATAATTCTTTCCCCCTTGTTTTGAGAATTAGGAAAGAAGGTGGATAGATATATGGCCGGGTTGAAAGTTACATTAGATAACACCTTGGGCATAAAGGAGGGAATGGTCCTCAGGGAGACCCTGTCTGCATGGAAGATGATGAAGGGCTCAATGGCCATCAGTGCCTGTAGCTCTGAAACCCTTCTGGCTGAGGTGATAGCTAGGAGAAAAGCAGTCTTCCAGGAGAGGTATCTTAGTTCTGCTGAAGCAGCAGGTTTGAAGGGTAGTAAAGTTAGTTTTTCCAAAACATAATTCAGGTCCCAGTCTAGAGTGGGTGACCTTCTGGGAGGTTGGATATTAGAAGCCCCTCTGAGGAATTGTTTAATTAAAGGATGGGAAAAACAGGGGGCTGTTCTCTATCAAAATGAGCTGAAATGGCTGAGGTGTGGATTTTAATAGAGGAGAAAGAGAGGCCACTATTAAGTAGCTCCACTAGGTAGTCCAGGATAAGAGGGATGGAAGGTTGTGAGGTATTGCCCCCTCTGGACTGGCTCCGGGAGCAGAATCTTTTCCATTTTCAGACATAAGATTTTCTGGTGCTGGGCCTTCTGGCCTCTGTGATAATGTCTAGGACCCATTTGCTTAACAGGGGCCTCTTATTTGCCTTTAGAGTATTAGCCATGCTGATGGTTGGAGAGTCTGCAAGCCTGGATGCAGCATTCCCCCACCTCCCAAGTTAAGAGGTCTGAGATCAGGGGAAGCTGCCTGGGAGGCTGTAAGGTCAGGCTGCGCAGTAAGGGGTACCAATGTTGTCTGGGCCAATCTGGAGCAATGAGGACGGCCTTTGGTCTCTCCTCCCTTATTTTGATCAGTACTTTGGGGATAAGAGGCAGTGGAGGGAATGCGTACACAAAGAGGGTGTTCCACGGGAAGGTCAAGGCATCCACTTTCCACAGTAGGTGGTGATGCTCCCTGGTACATAATTTTTTCAGCTGATGGTTGGGATACGAAGCTAAAAGATCCACCTCCAGAGTCCCCCACACCTGAGTGATTTGCAAAAAGATTTGTCTGTGGAGCTGCCATTCGTGGGAGTCCAGTAGGTTTCTGCTTAAGTGATGTGCCAGGGTGTTGTTGATCCCTGGTAGGTATTGTGCTATCTGGTGTAATCCCATGGAAGAGGCCATCAGCCAGAGGTTCATGGCTAGCCTGCACACAGGGTAAGATTGGGTCCCTCCCTGTTTGTTGATGTACCACATTACTATGGTGTTGTCTATTTTGATAAGGATAACCTCTGGCTTGAGATGGGGTTTGAAGGATGTCAGAGCCTTTTGTACTGCCATCATTTCCTTCTGGTTGATGTGTAAGGGAAGGTGCTGGGCATCCCAAAAACGAGTGCCCCAAGCTATGTCTGAGGCGTCGGTGGTAATGGTCTGTCCAGTTGGGCGGAGTGAAGGGAAGACTCTTGTTCTGGGCACAGGCCCCTGCCCACAGAGAAACTCAGCCATTATACAGGGGATCAGAGGTAGAGAGGTCTCTAGTGGTTGAAAGTGCTGACACCAAAGGTTCTTTAGGTACCACTGAAGTTTTCTCATGTGAAGCCTGGCCAGAGGAATTAGAAGGATGCAAGATGCCATGTACCCCAAAGCTTGCAGAAACTTCTCCGCAGTGAAGTGACTTCTGGAAGCCAGCTGGGTAAAATAAAGAGGCAGGAAGCTCTGTTTTTCTGGGGATAGGAAGGCCCATTTGGGATGAGGTGTCCAGCAGTGACCCAGAGAAAAGGATCTTCCTGGAGGGTGTTTGCCTTAATTTCTTCTCGTTGATGGTGTACCCTAAGGAGGTTAGGAGGATTTTGACAAAGAGGAGGTCCTTGAGGAGCTTTTCTTTGCAATCTGCCTGAATGTGGCAGTCATCCAGATAAGGGTAAATTTGTATATTTTTCTGTCTGCAAAAGGCTACGGCCGGGGATAAGCATTTGGTGAATACCCTGGAAGCAGTAGATAAGCCAAAGGGTAGAGCAGAGAACTGAAAGTGTTGTGAGCCTGCTCTAAAGCGAAGGCATTTCCTGCAGGATTCCCTTATGGGGATGTGGAGGTAGGCATCTTTTAGATCTAGGGTAACTAACCAAGCATGTTTTTATCAGCATAGGCAGCAGCTGCTGCAAAGTTAGCATTTTGAATTTGGGGACCACCAGGAAGGTGTCCAGAATAGATAGATCCAGGATGGGGCACCAAGTGCCCTCTTTTCTGGGAACAAGGAATAGTCTGGAATAAAAGCCTTTGTCTGTTTGATCTGAGGGGACAGGTTCTACTGCCCCTTAGGATATAAGAGTTTGGACTTGTTTCAGTGCCTCTGCCCACTGATTTGGAGGCAAGTCTGGGTACCCTCTTGGAATTGGGAGTTCACTGCAGGAGAATTTGTACCCCTGAGAAATAAGACCCATTGGTCCTTTGTTACAGAAAGCCAATTCTCTTTGCAGAGGGAGAGCCTTCCTCTTAGTTTTTGGTGAGTGAAAAGTGGGGAGAGGGAGTCATTGAGAGTTTTTGGCATAGAGGGATGGCTTAGAACTCCCTGCCTTTGAAGTGGTCCCACTGTTTAGTTCTCTGCTGTCCCTGGGATAGAAGTCTGGGTGGTCTGTCCCTGCGGGGCTTACCCTGCGCTCCCGTCTGCTAGGTGCAGGAAAGGACCAGTGTTCTGAGGGAAAATTCCTGTTGAACCTAGGAGATTTTACCTGCATAGATTTTGCTTTGTCTTCCATCTTTTTAAGTACTACTACTGCTTTTACTCCAAAAAAGCGGTCCTTATCCAATGGTGCATCATGTAATTTAGATTTGACATGATCAGGGAGAGGTTGTTCCTTCAACCATGCAGGTCTCCTAATGACAGATCCTGATACTGCTGCCCTACTTGAGACTTCTAAGGCGTCATATCTACAGTGTAATGAGTGTTTAGCCACTTGACAAGCAGAGTGCAGTAAATCTGCTAACTCTTTCGAATTGGCACAGTCAGAAAAGGCAGAAATCTTTTGTTTTAATAGTTCCAAAGTGTGTTGTTGATATTTTAACATGTGGAACTGACTGTTGAGTGCTCTGATAGCTAAGGTTGCAGAGGTCTATACTTTTTTACCCAACATGTCCAAAGCACTACAGTCCTTGTTAGAAGGAGTAGGATTCTTTGCAGAACTAGCGTTAGCTTCTTTTGGTCCTTGTGTAATGACCTCCGGGTTTGCAGCAGGATTTCTGTACAGGTATTTGTGACAATCCAGTACTCTAATACCAGTCAGGTTTTCTAGGAGCAGGTGGGAGGGTGTCCGGAGTTGAGCTGGATTCATGGAAGAATTTATCAACCACCTCTAAGATAGGAGGAATGGCCAAGGGTCTGTGCTGGGGCAGGTCTAGAAACTCTTAGTCTCTTCTTAAGTGCTGGGATTCTCCGTGGAAATGTTCCTGGAGGGTGTGAAGGGTTTCCCCAAAGGAAAGGTCTTCTGGTGGGGAGGCAGAAGGAATTGATTCCTCTGCATCTGAATCCTCATAAGCAGTAAGAGGTTGTTCCTCTTCAAAATCTGAATAATCGGACTCCTCAGAATTCTGTTCGGTCAGCATTTTAGGGGAAGGGTCTCTTTTCCTTTTAGAAGGTGTGGCCTGACTACCCCTGATAAGGGAGATAAGATCCTCTGCCATTTTAAGCATTTCAGCTTGGGGTGGTGGAGCATGGGTAAAATAGTGGCTAGAGGTAGTTTTCCTAGGAGTGGCCTTGCCTCTAGGTCTAAGAGTATCCATCGGTCTGACAGAAATGGTAGTCGGAGGAGAAGACGTCATTTTTTTGTCTAGATTCAGTAGTGCGGAAAACATCCTCGGAAGCCAGTGCCTGCTTTGCGGCTCCGGACCCAACCAAGGGAGAGACCACCAAAGGCTCGGAAGTCGAAGATTTCTGCTGCATACCAGACTCTGAAAGGGTCTCAATAGAGGCCTGCAAAGGTATTGAATCAGGCATCAGGGGCTGCGAAGGCACCTCACTGAATTCCGGAGAACTGACTACCTGCTTAGCAGTAGAGTCGTCGGAAGGCTTAGCCTTGTTCAGTCTGTTTCTGTCTTTATCCCTACTTTTGTGGAATGTCTACGGATTGTTGGCTGATGGACGCCCTTTTAGAATGTGAAGACGGAAGACGAAAATGTCTGGCTACAAAAAGAGCTCTACGACGAATGGTTCTCACATTAAAGAGGGCACAGAACTGGCAACGCGGGAAGTCGTGGTCTGGGCCTAAACAAGTGATGCAGTATGAATGGAAGTCTGTGTGTGGTATTTGCTTTCCACAGGCGAGACAATTGTTAACTTTTTCAGACATCGGTTAGTGCAAGAAAAAAGGATCCCCAATGTGGTACTTAGCTTTAGGCATTTGCAGCTGTAATTCGAACTCTGGTAGCAACCGAAAGGCACATTTGCGAACTGCTTCTACTAAGGGCTCCACGGCAAGAAAGACTGATGCAATGGTGTCGGCTGCCTTCCTTTATAGCACTGGCAACCTGACATCAGCCAGCAAGTGACAGCAGCAGACGCAGAAAAACATTGACTCTGGTACTCGGGCCGGCTGAGGGCTACCACAGCAGGGATAACCCCCACAGGTGATGACTGCAACAGTGAAACACGAACAACATCTGGCAGAATAAGGGCAAACAGAAGTAGAAAGCTGCTATCCATGAAAAGAATATCAAAAGGAAATGGTTTTACAAATCCATGAGGAGATGGTTTGCCTCGGAACAGCCAAACTCAATGTCCTGAAATGGAAAGAACAAAAAACATTGCTCAGATTTCCTTATACCCTTACTCTTATCTATGTAACATCTGAGCTGTGTATCGAGATCCAAAGTATGAAAAAAATCTCACTAGCATTTTGTGGAGAAGGGAAAAAAGAAGGAAGATGAAAAGTTTAAAGACAAATGTTTAATAACCTTGGGCATAGAAGGATTGGTACAAAGAGAAAAATCTCTCAAAAAAAAAAAAAAGGTGGAACTGCCATGAGTGCCTGAAGTTCAGTAACCCACTTGGCAGAACCAAGACCTACTAACCAAACAGTTTTCCAAGTACAAAGCTACAAAGAAGATACTGCAGCCTCAAAAGGAGGTAGAGTCAAGTCCCAAGGAGGAGGAATAGGTTTTCTTGGAGGCCTATTACGAAGGACACCTTTCAAAATTTAACTTCACATCTAGAAGCTAGAGACGGATTCAAAGGCAGACAAGCAGAAAATGGATGACAAATGAACAGAGGACTACATCCCAGCCCAGAAATAAACAGCTCTCACAGACAAACAGGAATCCCACAGAAAGAGGGTCCAGGCCATGTTTACAACTCCATATAGGACATCTCTTCCATTTAATTGCACATAATTTTCTAGTATCCTAACCCTATCACCCCAAACCCTTCCTCCTCTTCTAAAACCTATACTAGTCTCCTTACAATGACCATAGTACTTATTTCTAGACACAGGAAACTACTACTTTGTTACACTATCCTACCTTTTCTACTTGTATCCTATGTCTTAACCATCTATGAGCATCACACTTCCACTGACTTTTACCATCCCCTTCAGCAAACTCTTCCGGCAACTCATCCAGCCTCCCACAACCACTTAAACATCACATCTACATCTGTCTATCTACTTCTCAAGTATCACAGACTAGCCCGACATTACTTATCTTCCATCCAGGAAATCACTAAACTTTCTCTCTAAAATCCTAAAGCTCACAAACTTCAACTACACCCTCTATTAGATGGTGACATTCATCCCAACCCTGGCCCAAACAATACAGGTACCACTGACCCCCATAGTCCATTTCCCTCTATCTCTCACATCCCAGCTAGATCTTATAAGTCTCTCTTTATAGCTCCTCTCAATATTCGTAGCATAAACAATAAAGTAGCCCAACTTCATGCTCTGTTAGATGTATATTCCTTTGACATCCTATGTCTCACAGAAACATGGCTAAAACCTTCAAATCAGGACAATGAAATCACCCCACCTGGAGACAATATACTGAGAACAGACTGCAAAACCAAAAAAAGTGGTGAAGCAGCAATATTATATAAATCATGGCTACAAGTTACTTCATTTGATAGACAACTACCCACTGACAGTAATGCTGAAATCTTTACTGCCAAACTTCAGATGAATGCCTGTAAAGCCAATTACATAATATGCTCTTATCTCCCTCCTGGAAATAACTAACACCCTTGAAAATATTCTTAGCTGGCTTTCTGCTAACTTACCTCAAGAAATCCATAGTGCTGGGTGACTAACATTGACTGGACTAGCTGTAGTTCACCTAAGCCTACTACCCATATTAACCTATATGGTTTCTCCCAAACTACTACCTCCCCAACCAGAACACATAAACCTAACAACAAAGAAGGCACCTTAGACTGGATCCTTGTTAGCAGTCATCCCCATACATATAAAACAGGTACCTTTCCTGAGGACATCAGTGACCACTCGCTGACCTACATAATTAGACACAGGACCAATATTCCCAACCAAACCATATATAGAACTACTCGGACCAATAGAAATTTTAATCCAGATAGCTTCCAAACTAAACTTAAAGCATGTGACTGGTCTCCCCTAAAATACCTCCAACTTGAGGATGCAGTGTTATATTTTAACACCAAATTCTTACAAATCCTGGATTACCATGCCCCTACTCGTTCTATCAGGAAACGAGACTAAAATTGCCTCATGGCTTACTAAAGAGACAAGGCATAAAATCATACTGAGAAATAAAATATGGGCCAAATGGAGAACTACTAAAAACCCAACAGACCATCACAAATTTAAACAGATGAGAAATGCTACCAAGAAATCTATACTCCTTGACAAAAAAAAAAATTACCTTCAACTCCAGCATAATCACCAGCACAAACTCAAAGTTTTGGTTAGGTATTAATAAACTTTTACAACCAGGCCACTCCAAAAAACCTACTCCATCAGGCAACTCTCACAAAACTCCTAGGCATATTGCCAATACCTTTAATACCTTCTTTACTCAAGCCATTCAATCTCTAGCCAAATCGCATGTCTGTTGTCTGTTCATACTAGCCTGTCACCCTTTACAACTACCTTACTTCCCTCATTTCATTTACAACCAGTTCCAACTTCCCTAATTTGCCGCCTTCTTGAAAAATTTAAACTATGCACCCCCTCTGCTAATCGGGTACCAGCTGAATATCTGCAAATTCCAGCAAAAGTAATTGCATATCCTATTTCCATTCTAATAAATAGAACAATTACTGAAGGCACCATCCCCATCAGTCTGGAAAATCTCCCATAGCATCCCTCTTCATAATGGTGGTAACTCTACTGAACTCTATCGCCCAATAGCCTTACGCTCTCCACTAGCAAAAATCATGGAAAAATGCATTAACCATCAACTACTAGACCACCTACTCCAAAATAACTAGCAAACTGTCAGCATGGTTTTAGGCCATTCCATAGCACCACCACTGCCCTCTTATCCTTTTCTGACTGCATCAACAAAAATTGCAATAACAATATCTTCTGCTCTCTTTATTGACTTCTCTAAAGCCTTTGATATGGTTACCCACCAGCTAATTATGAACATACTCACTTGATACTCTGGCACTAAAATAGTTCAACTCCTACTTAGAAAACAGAAAACAAGCTGTACTTTGGGAGAATAACCTATCCACCCATCTTCCTGTTACCTTGGGTGTCCCTCAAAGCTCCATCTTGGGTCCTCTCGTATTTTCAATTTTTATCAATGATCTAAACATGAATATTCCTCAAGCCACCTGCATACAATATGCAGATGACTCAACATTAATATGCTCCGCTTCTTCCATATCTGAACTACAATCCCTCACCCAAGTAACATTTAACATAGTAGAAAATTGGTTCCTCCAGCGCTGCCTCCTCCTAAACCCCAAAAAAACTAAACTATTGCTCTTCACTCCTACACAAAAGGCCTCCCCATTAGACCTCACAGTAACATCTAATAATGGTACTGTCATATCTCCCAACCCAACCACCAAGCTCTTAGGTGTAATTATAGACCACAACCTTACCTTTGATACCCATATCAACAGCACAATAAAGTCAGTCAACAGAAAACTAGGCTCCCTCTATAGGTTAAAACCCTTTTTTACTCCAACTGCTAGAACTACTATTGCCCATACCCATCTTATCTCTACCCTCCTCTATACCTCTCCCATTTATACCAACCTATCCAAACAACCTCAACAAACTTGTTACCTCCTATAACAACATTGCCAGATTTGCCACCAGCTTCCCATTTAGAACCCACCATTGTCATAATCTCAAACAGCTAGGATGGCTGGAACTGCATAATCAGCTTCTCTTTCACCAACTTATTATCGCCCATAAGACCCTTTATCATCCTAGCAATACGCAAATACTGACTACCCTCATCACCCCCAACAAAAGTCTTACAACCCTTCGCTCATCAAGTAAACTTCTAGTATCCACACTGAAATCCAACAATAGAGCTGGGGATTCTCTGTTCTCTAACACTGTGGGGAAAACCTGGAACCTGCTTCCTAGTGAACTAACATCTCTCTCTTCTACACAACTTTTCAAAAAGCAACTTAAAACATACCTCAAGGCTCACTGGCTCTGCTCATGCACCAACCCAGACTAACAATCTCCTTCCTGCCATTCTCACCTTACTGATCTCACTACTGCTGCACTATGACTACCTCTCTATCAACCTTACAGAATATGAGCAGTAAGCTAACCAAGTCTGTATTTATTTAGTCTTTTTTTAGTAACTATTAGTTTAGTATTAACCTGCTCACTAAGCTTTCTACAGTAGGAATGAGTCTTTATCATCTGTATTAACTTAATCTCGCTCTTAAATAATCTATATTTACTTATTTTTATTTTATTTACTTTACATTTGTTGACAGGGCTAGTCTAACTGGATATATGTCCATTTTCAGTAGAGGCCCGGGGAGAAAAGCTCCACTACAGCATTATACAAATTAACGCAAACCTGTAAGTATAAGGCATAAAAGGATAATATTTAAAAATTAATTAAACATAAAAACCCCTTTAAGTAGATTTATATAATCTAAGAGGAAACAAAATGACATGAATATGCAAGTACAAATAGGTTACATATACCAGGATTTACATGTGAGAAGCTTAGACAACATTAGAAGGAAAGAAACATATATACATGTATAAGTTGATCATAATAGAACAATATATATATATATATATATATATATATATATATATATATATATATATATATATATATTTTTTTTTTTTTTGTATCAGAGCTGAATGTTATGGTCATGTGAAGGTGGTGGTTAAGAGCAGGAAATATCAGTCAGGATTTAGAATTGGGACTTAATCTGCAAGCTTGTTATGCTATATACATGTTCCCAGCTTATGTATACTGTCTTTCCTTCTTTTTATATGATGTTAATTATTTGATCTCTAAGCCTAGGTATAAATTCTTTCTAGTCTTAAAAGGTACTCTAGTAGAGGTTTAAAATTGCTTTCTAGTATTATAAATATACTGTTCTTATGTTATGTTTATTATCTGTGTTAGAGCTTTTTGCCTCGGGCCGCCACTGAAAATGGACATATATCCAGTTGGACTAGCCCAGTCAACAAATGTAAAATAAACAAACAGTAGTGGGTTTTCTAGTCTTGTGTAAAACTTGAAGCATGTCCTCAAAGAATTAGTGTCTAAAAGGAATACAAGCCCCATCACCCAGAGAGTCAACTGTAGGGTAAGTATATGAGATGAGAGATCCCTTGTCCTGTGTGAGATGAGCCATCCTATGAAGTAACTTGTGATACTTACCCCTGGCGAAATAAAACAGAAAGGGGAACCAGTGCAGTCTGGGCCAAAAGGGATTCACCAGCAATATTTTGGACCTGTCCCACATCATCTTATGCTGGACATTTGGTAACAGAGAAAGCAGGAGTAGATATAAACAAACATCCCCTTCCAGGAGAAAAAGTTGGTGTCCACTTTCCAAGCCAGAGGACATGGCACTCTGGAAGAGAACTTCGGAAGCTGTCTATTCAGACAGGAGGCAAAAAGATCCGCTTGAGGACTACTCCTCTGATGTACATTGTCCAGAAAAACATCCTTTCATGAGAATCTGCTTGTTCCTGCTAAAATTGTCTGCCACTAAACTGCGCTCTGAGGGAATGTAAACTGCCTGAAAAGTCAGTTGATGGCTGACTGCAAAATCCCTAGTCTGAAGAGCTAGCTTGCAAAGAAGGTAAGATTTTTTGCCCCCTTAGTCATTTATGTGTCACATCAAAGTGGTGCTATCTGTAAAAATTCTCAAAAGACCAGGGACCTAGAGGAAATGCAAAACATGAACAACCAGAATCACAGCTCTCATTTCTTTTATGTTAATATGGTCCCTTTGTTGCCAGGATGACAAAACTCCCTGTACAGGTCCTAAATGGGAACAGGAAGCTGAAAAAGCAGGCCAGGATTCAGAGAAATTTGCTGAATCTTACAGAGGACCTTAAGATTGAGGCAAGGTGAGAGAGGGATGAGAAGATCCAGAGGATAGTAATGTTGAAGTCAAACAGTTTTGAGATGCCACAAACTTCTCATCTGAATCCTGGCAAAAGGAACTATGGGAATGGTGGATGCCATGAACCCCAAAGCGCAAAGAAACTCTCTTGTAGACCAAGAAGAGATCGAACATGAACAGTCAAGAAAATGACATTAGGAGGAGGAAGCATAATCATAACTGGCAAGGTGTGAATCCTTTAACCCAGAAAAACTTGGTCTTCAGAAAAGACTTTTTGAGATTTAGAGTACAACCCACACTGAAGAGGAGAAGCAGAATGTACTAGAGATCCTCAGGCAGTATGTGCTGAGGAGGAGGCTTGAATCAACAGTTCATCTAAATAAGGGAAAATGTGAACTCCCTGAAGTCAGCAGAAGGCTACCACTGAGACCAGACATTTGGTTAAGACTCTTGGGGCTGTGGAAAGACCAAAAGACAAAGCAGAGAATTGATAGCATAAGGAAAAAACAGATAAAATGCATGGCCGGCCTTAGGCATAGGCGAACTAGGCAACCGCCTAGGGCGCCGTACAGGCCAGCCTCATAAAGGGCACAAATTTAATGAAATTGTTTTTCTCCACTGCATGTTTTTTTTTTTTTTACTTTTTCCTCCACTTTTCTGCCCATTCTGTAGCACTTGCGCCCTCCTAAAGCATGACTTCACCAGACCCCTACTGTATTCTTCCACTCCCTCCCCCTGCAGCATCTGTGATCAGTCAGTAGCTACTCTTCTTTAGTTTTATTTAAATCATCCAGTGATGCTTTCGTACCGCCCCGCCTCTCATTCTTTTCTTCATTAATGCGATAGAGGTGGGCGGATCTATTAGCCTTCTTCACTTCCTGGATGTGCGTGCATCAGTGGCCTGGTTATTTTCACCATGCGGGTGACACAGGAGACAAAGAGCGACTTTTTTTTTTTTAATTTCCTTTGCTTTGCAAGAAGGTAAGTCCAGTTCTTGAGCTCCGTAAAGCAAATTACTCCTTATCAGGCTATTGCTAAAGACATCGTGTATCGTTGACGTAAACATTGATTTTAATTGAAAATGTTTCTCCTGATCTACTTTCATTTCATTCATTTAAAATTCAGGCTTTTTGTCATATATTCTATATGTACTAAACTAAACCACTCAGTTTGGATTAAGGAATAAGGAATATTACAGTCCTGTACTTCATGGTAGAATGTCAGCATAAGCCTTGTACAGTGCATCAGTCTTTGTCTGGATGGTGGCTTGCTTGTGGTACTGAGTAATGTGCAGTTCATGAACAGAATGTGTGTTCATTGGTACATGCCCGGTGCACTGTTATTCCATCTATGCCTATATCCTTACACTGAAAGTAAGTTGCAGTAGTTTTATTACCAAAGGAAGGAAATGACCCAAGCCTGCCTTCTTTGGGAAGAGACTATTAATATTTAGTCATGATTATAAATATTTAGTCATGATTATAAACTGTTTATGTCAATTACTGCAATATGTTTATCAAGATGTATTCATGGGCTAATAGTAAGCGATCAATGTGGATTTGTGAAAGGAAGGGAAGGCAAACTTTTGATATTTTGAAAATTGGGTAATCTATAAAAGCGAACACTAGAGAAATTAAATCTTTTGGTGAGAGTTATCTTAGCTGTCAGGGTGGAGTTTGACAGGCTCAAGTTGCAGTATTTAATTCAAGCATTGTTAGCACTCTTGTATGCAAATGTTTCTGCAAAACTGATCACATTCACAACATATTATACTGATTTGGTGGCAAAGTTACACAGATGGCTCTAACTGCCTTTCAAGTTAATGGAATAGACACATTAGGGTTGCCCAGTGTCACGGATTCTTTTTGCCTGGCACTTGAAACCTATGGTTGTCACTACATGGAAATCCAAAAAGGGAGGAATGTAGATGAAAATCTCAATTTCTGGGTATATATGGTTAAGCCAGATGAAAAATTAGTTACACTTTTTTGCAAAAAACAGTTTTGGGTCTTTCTGGACATAAGATATATAAAGATATGATGAGGGCAGAGGGTTTTAGTTACAAGCCACATGGTGAACTGAGATAAGGATTGGGGCTTCTGTGGGGAAATGCCTTCCATAAATTTTTGGGAAGGTGGGTCGGTACATCTCCACATGATTCATTTAGTAAGATGTATGATGAAAGTACAGTTGCATTAAACATCCCATAATTATAGATGTAAGAGTAGATCACCGTCTCAGTACTGATCTTTGGGGTTTTCTGCTATGCAGACACCTGCAACTGGCCCAATTTCCAGAGTTAATACCAAAATGGACAGCAAACTGTTTTACCTTTTGCTATACTCAAGGAAAGTGCCTACAACATCTGTCAGGGGACATGCCACAGAAATCAGAGAGGTCACCACTGTCTTCCTAAAAAGGTGCCCTACTCAGGCCATCCTGTAAGCTGCCACCTGGCCTTCAGTCCACACCATTGTTAAGCAATACCATTTAGGCACTGCATCCAGGGAAAAGGCAGGTTGTGCTACTATAAATCAACAGAACCTTCCGTCTCAGGGGTCTTCAGACAGCTAACCACCCAATTTACAGCTTTGCGATTCCTCCCAAGGATCAGTACTGCAACACTGACTGAAGAACATAGTACAGTTGTGTTACACCTGCCACAACTGTAGATAGTCAAGTAGGTCAGTGTCGCAGTGCCAACTCCTACCCTCCTTCCCCTCTGTCTGCCTGGTGTCTATGGCTCAGGGTTGGGATGGATACCTTAAACCTATCATCATATCCCCCTCCCTATATTTCTAGTCCACAGTCACTCTGTTCCAGGTTTTAGACAACTGGGAGGGTTGCACTGCCCTCTAGCATTGGACTGACCACAGCATAAGAAGAACTGAAGATAGTGCCAGCAAAGTACCCCTTTTCAGTGAATTCCTGGGGAGGTACAAAAAGAAAATGTGATGCAAAGTACAACTAATAATCAAAATAATCAGATGTGATATAAAATGTGGTATTGTAGGCATGAATGTTTACAAATAAATAGCAGCTGTTTTGTGCACCTCAGTACTAGTACACAGTTCTATCAGTCTGGAGTAGTTTAGGACAATGTTTCAGTTAAGCTAGAAGTAAATGCTTTTGAGTGGAAAATAAAAGACATTGTAGCAATATTTAAGAAAACTATGCTGGTGAGATAAACAGATCAGTAAGAGGTGAAGATATATTTATTGGGTTGGAGAGCATATGCAGAGACAGTTGTTGAATTAATGATGCTTTATTGTGATTTTGAAAGACTTCACATTCTGAATTTGCCTCCGATACAGAATTCCATAGTTTGAAGATGGTACTGGAGTATAGTAAGTTGCCAGCAGTGGTTTTAGGTTTTACTTGTATTCAGTAGTAGTTTCCCTTTGGGGCCTAAGGGTTTGCTAAGGCTTTATAAGCATGCTCAGGCTTGGACAACTTTCTGGAGTTCATGGGCTGACAGTAGTTGAGAGTAAGAAAGTGGGTATAGTTTGAGGCAGTTAATGGCTATGCAGTGGTGGGTCCAACTAGGTAGGTGGGATACGAATTTGGTTATTTGCTGTTACAGTGGTTGTTAAACTTGTGAAAACTGGAGCAACATATAAGATGGCGGGTATTAGGTAGGCTGTGGCAATACGAATCCTAGCAGTTTCATGTGAAGGAATGTTTTGTTTGTAGAGGCCGTCTAGCTTTTGGCTTGTTGAAATTCACTACTGTGATGGAACTTTCCCCCTGGGCCTCCACTGAATATGTGCTCTGTCTAGTTCAACTTTCCCAGTCAGTAAATTCAAATAAGTACATATTTTTTATGGTTTGTTGGAAATGGTAATTATATTTCATTTGGTTTTCTATTGTAATTTGGTGTGTGATGTCCTTAACTTTTTTGTTATTCACAAAGGTTGTTGTGAAGTGGTCTTTTGCTGAAGTCTGAAATCAGGTCCATCGTGATAAGTTATACATTTTCATCTAGTTCTCTCATTCTTGTTAAATGTGGTCTTGCTCGCATTGCCGTAACTATCTGACCTTTTAGTTACCCTAACACTGGCTCTACACCAACATATAAGCATTTCAAATGGTCAGCTCAAATTTAGAGTAGTTGCTGTGCTACTGTGTGGTTTCAAAGAAGGGTGCATTTCTGTCTGGTGTGACCGCACACGTGCTTACCATGTAAATATTGTATAACAAGTAAAAAAGCTGAAATATATCTAGCAGAAGTATTTTGCTCTTAGTGCTGCTGTAGTAGTGCAGCACTAAGAGAAAATATGTTTGCTGGTAGCATTCCTAACAAGGCTGGTTTCCAACAAGCAGATACACATTTCAGTTGGTCCCTTAATTTCTCATCTCTAGCTGCTGCAGTTATGCTTCATCAAGTGCGTTTCTCTGCTTGATGATATTTGTGTATGAAACTGCAATGATCTGTTAACTCTACAGTATAAATGCACTAATAGAAATATTGGTTTCTTTCTGCACTCACAAATTTGGTCGTTTAACAAAGCTCAGAACTGTAGCAAAGATTACTTTTAGGTGGCTACATATGTGAATATTTTGTATGTGGTGTAGTTAGTAGATGGGGTCGCACCTGTATAAACAGTCATCTAGTCTGTTGGGGCTGTAAGGAGCCATGCTATGTGCTGTGAAATCATGCTTTGGATTAGGGAAGTGGGAGGAGGGCGCAAATGTTAAAGTACGGGTGGGGTTGTGTAGAAAAAAGCAGAGAATGTCTGAGTAGTGGAATTATATAACTTACATTCAAATTTCAGTAATAAACCTTAGCAACAAGTATCTTTCTGTGGGACATTGGGAGTGAGGGTTTTACAAATGTGTAGCTGTACTAGACCACATAACGTAAATATCAATGCACCTTGCAAAAAACAGTTAATACTGTCTTTCATGACTGTAGATAAACTCTCTACACTAGCAACAGATCAAGCAGGTTTATTAAGGAGAATTCAGCCTTCAATTGCAGTCTTAACTACACTACAAGGTGTCTGTTACAGTATGATTTTTCAGGCATTTAAACACTGGAAGAACTGGAGTGGCTTTTGTGGGAGTGACCCATCTGTGGGTGTGGCTCAAATAGGGGTGTTCCTTGAGTATGGTGTGGGTGGGGCTTAAGGGGGCACCAGAGAAGTACTTTGCCTAGGGCGCAGTTTCAGCTAAGGCCGGCCCTGGATAAATGTAAACAATTCTTGAAGAAAGGGTCTATAGGAATGTGAGGGTAAGCATCCTTCAAATCTAGAGATACCAGGAAAGTCTGAGGAAGTAACAGGGGAAACAGACTGGAGAGAACATCTTGAAAGAGGGAACATTTTTTTTCTCAAAACATTTCTAAAAGATCCATAATGGGCCTCCAATAACCCCACTTCCTGGAAAAATACAGCTGTATAAGTTGAACTTACCATAACAGTAGATGTTCAAATGATCACTGCCGCAGTAACTTAGCTATATGGGTTACATCCTGCCAAGGACACAACAGTTCGCCAGCTTTCAAAGCTTCAGGGCACCTTCCATGCTCCTAAACTGAAGCAGTTCGAACTGAGCTGAATAAAGACAAGTATGGCCGCAAATCTCTTCAGAGCTTTCCTGCCAGTAAGAAGAGAGGGGTGAGGCCTGAAAGGGCAATGTTAAGAATAACTGGCATACACAAAAAGACATGGGGGGGGGCAGAGAGAGGGAGTGGCTACTGCAGTGGCAATTACTCAAACATCTACTGCTATGGCAGGATCAGCTTACACAACTATACTATGTTTTTCATACTGACCACTGCTACCGAATAACTTTGGCTGTATGAGCAGATTACCCTAGCTAAATACATTCGAAGGAGGAAGAAGGGTCCAAAAGCCCCTGGAGAATGGTCCTAGAAAAGCCTGAATCTAGACCTAGATAAGGAAGGGAGCTTATAGTACCTTCTAGAATCCAATACTTTCCAAAAAGCCATAGATGAAGAAAAGGCCTTGGCAGAGTGGGCCTTGACCCTGTCTATAATAAATCGGCCTATCTGTGAGTATAACAAAAGGTATAGCCTTAGACAACCATTTGGAAATAGTCCGTCTTGACACCGGTTGTTCTTTCTTCTTACCTTCACAAGGAATGAACTGATATAAAGATCTGAAAGATTTAGTTCTGTCAAGGTAGTACCCAACTGTCTGTGGACATCAAATATATAGAGTATACTCTCTCTCTCATTTTTAGCCTCAGGAAAGAATACTAGGAAATGGATGGTTTGGCTTCTAGTAAACTTGGATACCACTGTAGGTATAAAAGAAGGATTAGTTCTCAAAAAAAAGCATGCCCTTATGAAAAATGAGGCAAGGTTGACTCAAGAGAAGTATTTGTAATTTAAGATACCCTTCTTTTGGAGGTTAGAGCAATCAGTAAAACTGTTTTCCATGTTAAGAACCTTAAGTCACCCAGATTAGCTGGTTCAAATGGTGCAAGTGTTAGCTTCTCTAACAAAATTAAGATCCCAAGGAGTGGCCACCAGTTTACTTGGAGGACTCTTATGCAAAAACCCCTTTCAAGAACATTTTGATATGAGACTGCCTTGAAAGAGGAGGATCCATGAGCAGAGATGCTGAAATGGCTGATAAAAAACCTTGACAGAGGAATAAGAAAGGATATAGCATACTACCTTTCACAAATATTGTAAAATCAGAGAACTAGCCCTGAATGGGTGCCAATTATGTTGTTGGCACCAACTAGAAAACCTTTGCCATCTGTTAATGCATGATTTTCTAGTAGAAGGTTTCTTGCCTCCATTAGTACTTGCTGCACATCCTCAGCAAACAGATGAAGATGACAATGTCACTGTGTATCAAAACACCCCTGTTCTTGTGCGAGTAGATCCACTCTGTGAGGAAGCTTGTGGTAACTGCTCTTGGTCATTTCCAAAAGAAGAGAGGACCATAGTTGCCTGGGCCAGAAGGGAGTCACCACAATGATATTTATTTATTCAGCATTTGTTTACCAGGAAAGTCTGACTTGGATTGAAGCCAATTTTCAGTGAAGGCTCAGAGAGAAACACTCCAGATGCATGTCTTTGTAACATGGGAGTAAACCAGAGCACACGGAAAAAACCCACACGAACAGAGAAAGGACATGCAGACTCCACACAGAAGGCACCCCAGCCAAGAATCGAATCGGAGAACCTCTTGCTGAGAGGTGACAACACTAGCACTGCACCACTGCGCCATCCATGATCTTCGGGAATTCCTTCGCAACCTTCGGAAATACCCTCGATATAAGTGGAAAGACATAAAGCATTCCTGTCCAAAGAAAAGGCATCCATCTTAAAGATCTTCTTGCATGGAGTTCTGGAACAGAATTTTGCCATTTTGATTGTTCAGAGAAGAGCAAAGAGGTTTACTTGAGGAATTTCCACAGATGGATCAAATCTTGGAAGGCTCCCCTGATCAAGTTTCCATTTGTGAGGGTCTGCCCTGCTCTTGGCTCAGCTCATCTGCCATACAATTTTGCTCTGACAAAATGTATGATGCCTGTAGAGTGAGATTGTGATGTGAAACTGTATCCCAAACTAACATGGTTAGTCTGAAAAGGGGTACGACCTGGTTCCCCTTAGCTTACTGATGTACCACATAACTGTGGTACTGTATGTAACCACTTGATGAGGTCCAAGAACTAAATATATTTCGGAGAGTTGAGTACCTTGATCAGGGTAAGCACCACTGATACTTATGTGCTTTAGTCTGTCCTTGGTGCCTCACAACCACCTGTAATTCTATCCTTCCTGAAACTGCTCCCCAAACAAAGTCTGAAGCATCTGCGGTGACTGTTTTGGAAGAGGGAGGGAGGGAGAAGGGGAGACCTGTATTTACAGACACCAGTTGTCTCCACCAAAACAATTATCTTCTGACAAACTCCAGTACTGGGATCTGAAAAAATAAACAGGGTTGATGCTGGGACCAAAAAGATCTCAGATACCACTGCATCCTCATACTTGCCAGTGGTATCATAAGAAAAAGATGACATGATAAAATCCTGAGGTATTCTCTTGCAGTGACTAAAGTTTGAGTGGGAAACCTTAGAAATAGATCTAAATAAAGACCTATTTTTCCGAAGGGAGAAAAGCTCTTTGAACAGAAGTGTCCAGTTGACATACAAGGAATACAACCCTGTGTGAGAGAATACTCTCTTGAAATCCCAGCTTCTGCAAAAGGTCCCTTACCAAACAGAGACTCCAGACATTTTGAAAAATAAATTCTGCAAAGATAAGCAACTCATCTAAATATGGAAAAATGTGGATACCCTGTAGCTTGCAGTGAGCTATAATTGGAGCTATACACTTTGTGAACACTCTTGGTGCAGTGGATAGTCCAAAGGGTAAGAGAGAGAAATGATAATATGATCCAGACACACAACACCTAAGGAAACGCCTGACATTAGGATGAATAGGGATGGGACAATAAGCATCTTTTAAGTAAAGTGCTATCAGGAAACTTGAAAGAGGAAGAAGAGGTAACAGGTTGTGAAGTAACATTATTTTGAATTTTGGCACCATCACAAACAGGTTCAGGAAAGACAGATCCAAAGCTGGTCTCCAAGCATTTTCTTTCTTAGACTCTAGGAACATCCTTGAATCAAAAAAAAAAAAAAACCTTCCCCATCTGGAAAGGAGGAACTCGTTTTATCATTTCTTGGGCCAGTATGGGATGAACAGGTGGAAACAAAAAAGAAGAAAGTCTGATCTGCAGGATGAGGAATGCTCCCTAGAAGGTAGGAATTTCCCTCCACAGCCATCTGTAACCCTGATGAATGTTTCAAACAAATGGGTTCTGAAAAAATATCTGTTGCCAAAGGGAAAAAAAATTGACATTCAGACTTTCTGGAAGAGAAAAGGGGCCAGGGTGGGTGGGGTTGCAAGGTCTCGAATAGTCAGACTTGGACTATCCTTGGTTTTGTAATGGTTGAGACTTTTTTGGAACCCCCCCTTGCCACTTCTTAAACAACCTCTGTTTACTTGAATTCTGTTCAGACTGCTTATTCTGTGTGTTTTTTTTTTGCAAAACTGGATGAGGAGAAAGAAATCCCGCTGACAATTTAGAAGAGGAGGGATGAAAAGTCTTAAGAGATTCCCTAGATCAATTTACCACTTTCATCACACTTTTTGATAACCTCTGCAGAAGAGGGGCCAAACACTACATCTCTATCAAAGGGAGAATTTAAAATCTCATTTTTTACATCTGGGAGGTTCTCAGAATGCTGTCTAGCAAACCTCCTTAAAACAGCACCAGTGGTCACAGCCCTGGAAGTATCAGCAGTGTCATACGCTCACTGGAAACGATGACTACAGACCTGTGCAACAGAAGAGAGTTATTTAAAGCAGATTTTTCTTCACAAGAAAAATTATAGATAAAACATTACTCATACTTTCATAATATGCCAGAGCAAACTAACATTGGAGCCTAACAATTCAAAATTCTAAAAATCAAAGTTGCAGCAGTATACACTTTTCCCCATACCTATCAATACTTTTCCCATCCTCACTAGAAAGATTAGGATTGGAATTGGAAGTGCTTAGCAACTGTGGAGTCAACTAAGGCTGTAGCAGCTGGGTTAAGTTTGGAAGCGGTGTATAAAAATTTAAGATTGAGGAACTTTATACATCCTGTCTGACTTTGTAGGGACAGCTGACTGACATTCAGGAAAATTGCAGACAGTAAGAAATAAATCCTCTAAAGCAGACAAGACAGGAAGAATAGGTGTAGGTTCTGGAAAATCCTTCTGTAATAACTCATACTTTGAAGGACTGAAAAACTCCCACAAAAACACTGCAACATTCTAGCAATAGCCTCAGAGGAACCCCCAGGCAGAATCAAAAACTGATCTCTCATCTCAGTTGTAAACAGAACTCTGAGGTCAAAACCCTAACTCAGTCCCTGCATCTTCCTGTTTAGATTCAGAATCTTGAATCTCCAAGAAAAGAGGCCCCCCTTTTTCTTTTACCAGAAACCACTCCAAAAGAAGGATCAATAGCCTGATTTAAACCCGGAGCCAATCCCAGTAAAAGTACAGTTGTGTACACTTACCATAAATGTAGATGTTAGCGTGTCTTCACTGTTGCAGTCATGACTGTAGGGTTCTCCCCTGCCGGCAGGCAGTCCTCGGTCATCCAGAATCCCAAAGTCTGGGTCCGGCGTCGGCTGTTCAGCCATGCTCCCTGATGTCAGAGCGCCAGGAGTACAAAGCTGACAGCCGACGCCATGTTCTCCAGTTTTTCTTGCCCCAGATGTCAGAAGTTCCAAAATGAGTAAGGTCCCATACCTTTTGCAAATACACCTCAGAAGAGTGAAAAAAGGAACCACACAAAAGAAAAAATAAGAGGGGACAGGAGGGAGGGAAACCCAGACTGCAACAGTGAAGACACTCAAACATCTACATTTATGGTAAGTGTACACAACTGTACTATGTTCATCGTGTTTCACTGTTGCAGTCATGACTGTAGGGTAGAATCCCAAAGCAGAAAGAAAGGGAGGTGGTCATAAAGTAGAGGGGGCGGCTATAAGGCCCTGCAAGACTGCAGAAGCAAAGCCTGCCCTAGACTTAGAGTAGAGAGGAAGATTGTAGTGCTTGGAAAAAGTATGCACTGAACTCCAAGTTGCAGCTTCCAAAATGTCTTTGGTAGGAACTCCCCTGAGGAAGCCAGCTGAAGTGGCAGCAGCTCTGGTAGAGTGAGTCCTTATACTCCCTGGGATTTGCTTTCCATGGTGTGAATAGCAAAATCTGATTCCATGAGCAATCCATTTAGAAATGGTCTGTTTTGAAATGGCTTTACTTTGGGAACTTGAAGCATAAGAAACAAACAATTGCTCTGATTTCCTGATGTCCTTGGTTCTGTCCAGGTAAAAACGTAGTTGTCTGTGTACATCCAAAGAATGTAAGATCCTTTCCCCTTTATTTTGAGGAGTGGGGGAAAAAGTTGGCAAGTGAATAGTTTGATTTAAAGCCACTTTGGAAACCACCTTAGGCATGAAAGTAGGATTAGTCCTTAAAGACACCCTGTCTTGATGAAAAATAATATAAGGTTCCACAGCCATAAGAGCTTGCAACTCTGAAACACTCCTGGCAGAGGTCAGAGCTAACAGGAAGGCTGTCTTCCAAGATAAAAACATGATGTCAGATGAGGCAGCAGGCTCAAAAGGAGGTAAGGTGAGCTTTTTCAAAACATAGTTGAGATCCCAAGCAGGAATGGGAGGAGATCTAAGGGGCCTTAAGTTCTTAGCTCCTCTGAGAAATTGTCTCATGAGCTGATGGGAAAAGATAGGAGGGTCTGTATTATAATGAGCAGAAATAGCAGAGGCGTGTATCTTTATGGAAGAGAAAGAGAGACCCTTATGTAAGAGGTCTGACAGGTAAAGTAAAATCTGAGAAATGTTAGGAATAAGAGGATCAGAATCCTAAGCCTGCATCCAGGAACAAAATCTTTTCCATTTTCCTGCATAAGATTTTCTAGTGCTAGGACGTCTGGCTTCTAAAATGACATCCATAACCTGCTTGGGTAGGAGAGAATGAATCAAAGATCCTGGATTAACCAGGCCACCAGGCTGAGAGTTTTGACATGGGAGTGTAGAATCTGACCCTGGTGTTGGGACAGAAGGTTCGGAATCTGTGGTAAAACCCAGGGTGGCTCTAGACAAAGGTTTCTCAGTGCTTGGTACCAAAACTGTCGAGGCCAATTTGGGGCCAGCAAGATTATCATCTTGGGCTTGTCCTGCTTGATCTTTAGTAATACCCGTGGAAGAAGAGGAAGAGGCAGAAAGGCATATCCCGAGAGGTTTCTCCAACTGAATGATAGAGCATCCACTTTCCAAGCTAGATCATGGAAAGTCCTGGTGCAAAAAATTTGTAGTTGATGATTGAGGTGGGATGCAAAGAGGTCTATGTGAGGACATCCCCAGACTACTGTAATCATCTGGAATATTTCGGAGTCCAACATCCATTCGTGTGGCTCTGAAAGGTTTCTGCTCAGACTGTCTGCCAGGAAGTTTTGCTTCCCTGGTAGAAACTGTGATTTAAGGTCCAGATTGCAAGCTAGAGCTGTGTTCCAAAGATCCATGGCTAGTCTGCAAAGGGGATAGGAATGAGATCCCCCTTGCTTGTTTATGTACCACATAACTGTGGTGTTGTCTGTCCATATCAGTAGTTGTCCTGGTTGTAGAAGACTCCTGAAGGCCAATAGAGCTTTCTGAATGGCTAACATTACCTTTAAATTGATATGCAGGTGCTTCTGATCCTTTGTCCAAAGGCCCTGCAGACAGTTGCCCCGAAAATCGGCTCCCCATGCATAATCTGAGGCGTCCGTGTTTAGAATCTGAGTGGCAGGAGGCAGACAGAAGGGTTTTCCTTTGTTTAGAGTACATGCCTTGGACCACCAAATGAATTCCTTTTGAAGACAAGGCAGGACGGAGATCAGTATGTCTAGACTGTGACAATGCTGAGACTATACACTTTTTAGGTACCACTGTATTTTCCTCATATGTAGTCTTGCATATGGTACGAGAAGGATGCAGGAGACCATGTAACCCAGAGCCTGCAGGAATCTCCTTGCAGATAGCAGAGTTGTAGTTGCCAAGGTTTTGAAAGTTGAAGCCAGCTGTAACTTTTTCGTATGTCAGAAATGCCATCTGGGTTATTGTGTTTCTAGAAGCGCCCACAAATTATCTGTTGTGAGGGTGTCAAATTTGACTTTATGTTTACAGTGAATCCCAGGAACTTGAGAAGATTCTGAACAACAAACTGTAGATGCTGGAGTAAGACATCCTTGCTGTCTGCCTGAATAAGACAAGTCGTCCAGATGAGGGTAAATTTGAATTCCCTTGCGTCTGCAATAAGCTACTACTGAAGCCAAGCACTTGGTAAAGACCCTGGGCGCAGTAGACAATCCAAAGGGCAGCGCAGAGAATTGGTAGTGCCTCGATCCTGCCTTGAACCTGAGGTATTTTCTGCATTCCTGTCTGATGGGAATGTGTAAATATGCTTCTTTTAAATCCAAAGTTACCATCCATGCATTTTTGGTCAGCATTGGCAGTAGCTGCTGTAGAGTAAGCATCTTGAATTTTGATATCTCTAGAAAAGTGTTCAAGACTGACAGATCCAGAATGGGTCTCCATGAATTTTGCTTCCTGAGGACTAGAAAGAGCCTTGAGTAAAAACCTTGTCCCATCTCTGAAAGTGGAACTAGTTCTATGGTTTTCATAGCCAAGAGAGCTTCCACCTTGTTTAATGCCTCTGACCATTGATGTTTTGGAAGATCTGGCCATCCGCTTGGCCTTGGTGGGGTATGAAAATGGAATTTGTAACCTCTTGAAACTACATCCAGAACCCACTTGTCTTGGGTTATACGAGTCCAATTTAGATGAAAAAGAGAAAGTTTTCCTCAGAGAGGGGCTTCCAGGCAAGAAGTTCCTGCAGCCCAACAGAGGGAGTCATTGAGTCTGTTTTCTATGAGCTTGCGACCCTGTCTTCGCCTACCCTAGGGGTGGAAGCAGTCCACTGTCTTGGTCTGTAAGAGGCTTGCGTTTGAGGCCTACCTCGGGGGTGTCTATATCTACCCCTCTGAGGCTTGTCTGAATTGGGAAAGGACCAATTTTTTGTAGGCCAATTCCTGCTAAATCTGGGTGGCTGTACTTGTAAGAAATCTTTAACTGTTTGCATGGACTTTGCCTTGTCCTCCATCTTTTTAATCACATCTTCAGCTTTAGATCCAAATAAAACATTACGCTGAACAGGAGCATCCTATAACTTAGCCTTTACCTGATCTGGCAAATTTTGTTCCTTTAACCATGCATGCCTTCTAATTACTGTGCCAGAGGCAGCAGCCCTACAAGAAGCCTCCAAGGCATCAAATCCACAGTGTAAACCATGCTTCCCAACTTGTTCAGTGGCATGCAATAAGTCATGTAGTTCCTTATCTGCACAGGCGGAAATGGAAGTTAGCTTTTGCTTTAAAACAGACAGGAGAAATTGCTGGTATTTCAGCATATGAAACTGACAGTTTAAAGCCCTAATAGATAAAGTAGCAGAAGTGTACACTTTTTTGCCCCATCTTTCTAAAGATCTAGAATCCTTCTCAGTGGGAATGGGGTTTTTAGCAGAAGTGGCCTTAACGCCCTTAGGACCCTGAGAAATGGTTTCAGGGTCAGCAGTAGGGTTCTTGAATAAAAACTGGTGGGAATCAGGAACCCTATAGTATCTGTCTGGCTTAACAGGAGCTGGAGGAAAAGAGTGAGGAGTTAAGTTAGCCTCCGAAAAAGCATCATCCACAATACCCAAAATAGGAGGAATAGCCAGGGGCCTATGTTGGGGAAGAAGAAAATCCCTTAGTCTTTTCTTAGATTCCGAGTACTCCTGTCCTTCCCAGTGGAAATGTTCCCTCATTTCATGCAAAGTTTCCCCAAAAGAGAAATCCTCAGGGGGAGAAGCTGAAGGAATGGATTCCTCAGCATCAGAATCCTCATAAGGAGGAAAAGAATATTCCTGGTCAGAAGAAGAAACAGAAGAAACAGAAGCCTGATCAGAGGAGTCATAATAAACTTCATGCCTTGGCCTTTTATCTGGAGGGGGATGTGAACCCCTAATCATAGTAAGTCAGTCCTCCGCCATTTTAAGTAACTGTTTGAGACTTGGGAGCTGGATCAAAAGAGGCCTGGGTTGCAGTCTTTGATTTGGAAGGAGTCTTTGCCTTTGTCTTTGGCTTTGCCTTTATAAGAAGCTGAGTAGGCCTGAAAACCCCTTCGGAAGCCGGTATCTGCAGAGCGGCTCTGGACCCATCCGAAGGAGCATTGTCCGAAGGTCCAACTGAAATATTCAAAGGCCTAGTTGGCTCCTCGTGGGAGTCCGTTTCGGCTATCGGTTCCAAAATGGCCGACGACAGGGGCTGCAAAAGCGCCTCACTGACAACGGCCGAACCAGAAGCTGGCTCCGCTTGTGCGATATCGTCTGATTTGGACCTCGGAGGCCTGTCTTTGTCCTTGCGTCGTTTGTGAACTCCGGTAGCCGGAACCATATCAGACGACATTTTGTAATTAAAATGCCTACCGAAGTAATGAAAAGCAAAATTGTACCTTCGTTTAATAGTACGTTGATTGAATCTAGCACAAAACTAACAACTAGCTACGCCGTGGTCAGGGACTAAGCAAGGAATACAGTAAGAATTAAAATCCTTATGAGGTATTTGCTTCCCACATGAAATACAATTATTAACTTTTTCTGACATCAGACTGGAGCAAGAAAAAAGTTTTCCCAACGGGGTACTTAGCTTTGAGTAGGAGAAGAAAGTCTTCAGATTGAAGTTTGATTAGAAAAAATTGTCAGGAGTCAGCCGACTGGCACTTGCAAACTGCACGGCAAGAAAGACTGGAGAACATGGCGTCGGCTGTCAGCTTTGTACTCTTGGCGCTCTGACGTCAGGGAGCATGGATGAACAGCCGACGCCGGACCCAGACTTTGGGATTCTGGCCAACCGAGGACTGCCTGCCGCCAGGGGAGAACCCTACAGTCATGAATGCAACAGTGAAACACGATGAACATCTACTCCTATCCAAAGAAATAGGAAGTGGAGTAGCTGCATGATTTTTTTTTTTAAAGTAAAACGATCCAGATGTGTTACTAATGGCAGCTGCTCCTTCCTCATGGATGGGCACAGCATTCTGACACACGAAAAACGTCCCTGTTCCCTCTCCCAGGATCGACAAGAGTAACTCTTCCTTGCCCACTGAGGGGATTCAAACAGCCGTAGAGGACATAAACCCCAGTCCATAGTGGCTGTAGGTGCTACACCAGGGGGATCCAGGGAAAAGATTAGCATTCTGAGGTACCACAAATGGCCACAGCAGAGTCACCCATCTGTGGCTGAGGGCTGGCAAATTGCTAGCCTGCCATGGTAGCAAAGGCTGTTTACTTAACTTTTTCTTTGTGGCTGGAAGAAAGACTGCCCACTTGTTTCATGGTCAAGCCAAAAATGGTGCCTCTTTCCCATGGAAGACAAGCAGAAAATGCCGGTAAAACTACCAGTTCACAAAAGTTACTTTTTTGACAGAAAAACGCAGTAAAAAGCATTTTCAAAAACTATGCAGCCGCATAACAGAAAAAAAACAGTTTCTCCACAGAAAAAGATTGCTCCATTTAAAAGTACATTACAGTCTTGAGACCATCCATTAAAACACAACATTCCTAGCTTTAAAATAACTTTCCTAAGCAGGAAAGAAAAACATCAATAAATATGAAAATGGACGTTTTTTTCCCCTCCCAGGGAACTTATTTGCCCAGCAAAGGGATACACAAGCCAACCGCAGAACCTCAAAAGCCTCAGAGGAATGTACTCTTCAACAGAAGGAAACTTTTGAAGGGTTTCGTGTCCAAACTTGTCTTGGCCAGTTTAGCTTGAGCTGCTTAACATTTCGGGTGCCCATACAGCCAAGATTACCGCAGCAGTGAGCAATATGAAGAACATGTAGGAACAATATGGAGTAAAATTCTTTGCTCTGCTGAGAAGGTGTTACTGGCTGAATGGTTTCTTGAACCAAAAAGGTCTTCAAGAATCAAAGGAAAGTGAGGAAAAATAGCAATGGTGAGGTTGAGGAATGCCTGAAAAGGGAGGGACGGACTTCCAAACCATGAAATAGCCTTTTTAGAATAATGGAAAACATCTACAAGTCTGTGGTTATACATTGCTAGCCTGGAAGAGAGAGCCAATCGAAGGGAAAGACCAACCTGACCAAGGGGCAGAAGAGGATGAATGCCAAATGGAGGCAGATTTGTCAGGAAAGGAAGACTTTTAACCCTTAAAGAACTGAGAAGGCTCATCAGGCAAAACACTCTTGGATGATCTCAGTCTTAGGAGGTGGTCTCCAATGCCACCACACAAAGGAATACTTAGAAGGGTAATACCTCTGAAAAATAAACAGAAACACGACCAACCAAGAATTTCCGAAGCGTTTTAATAATCCACACATTAAGCGCTTTCACCATCAACACATGGCATCATCAGAGTGAATGGAATCCAATTGAACCAATGCTTTATACATTTTGGTTAAACACGAATCCAAAGCCTTAATTACCTTGTCCTTAAAGAAGCATGTGTCAAATAAATACAAATACATATACTGTTCCAGCCACAAATTTAACAATGATTGTATTAAATACACATAGGAAATACATGAAAATACATACAAAAATATGCATATCAAATAATTTCCCTTGAAATTTGTACACTTAATTATTGTGGAATTTTAACGTTTAAATAACGTTTGCCTTTTGCTTCGATATTGGTTTTAAGGAGATGTATTCATTGAGCCCAGGTGGCATAAAGGCATTTAACATCATCTGCCATTTGTACTCCAAAAGTTCCACCTTTAATTTTTCATCTCCTCCTCTTTCGCTCTACAACACCCTGTCTATAACAAAGAATACAAATCTCCTAAAATTGGTACACTTTGTACTATGTGTATATAAAGCATTGTGTGTGTCATGACCCTTGATGTCCCTAAGATGCTCACCTATCCTATCTTTTAATCTCCTAATGGTCTTAAATGCTGCGGTAACGTTGTCGCCTCCCAAGCAAGACGTTGTCCCGTTCGATTCTCAGCTAGAGCGTCTTCTGTGGAGACGTGCGTGAATGGGCGTACCTTCGTTGAAGGTTGTGCATTAGGGCCGGCAACTCGGCACATAAAAATCAACTGCCAATCATTAGCGGACTGGAGTTCCGCTGTGGCAACCCCTAACCGGGAAAAGCCAAAAGGCACAACAACAACAATGGTCTTACCAACACAGTAAGCACTACAGTTGGCGCACGTGGCTAAATAAACCACCTTAGATGTATTACAATTCACTCTACCTGGACATGAGATGGCTCTATTATAACTTTGTACACCAACATAAGGGCCATCATTTATATATCTACACATCCTACAAGTGCCACATCTACTCATTTTGGAAATAGTATGTTTAATAGTAAGCTGTTCCAAAAATTCTTTAACATTTCTACCCCTTGAGTAAACAATTTTGAGAAACCGACCCCAAAAATTTTTAAGGTCACTACTGAAACAAATGTCCCAAGCTGTTTGTACAACTTCCTCAATATCTTTTATTTGGCTATTGTAAGTTAAAACTAAAGCCCTAGAAGTAAATGAATCTTGTTGTGTAGATGTTATCACATTGTCAATAGTCTTCACCCCTAAAATAGGGGGGAAACAATCTGTTTCGCTTACTTAAAACCTCTTTACGTATTCTAGTCAACAACTTGAGAGGATAGCCTCTTTCCAAAAACATTCCTATTAAAATATATAATTCTTTCTCCAAAATTTTATCATGATTTATAATTCTGGACAACCTTACCATTTGTCCCTTTACAATATCCCTGCGCTGATGCAAAGGGTGACAACTACTGTAATGCAGTAGTGAATTACTATACGTTTCTTTCCTATATATTTTACTCACTATACCCATCTAAACGTTTTAATAGACTGATATCCAAAAAGTCTATTTGTTCATCACTCCATTTACTAGTAAGTTTCAGAAAGGTGGTAGTTGTATTTAAATACTCTACAAAGGATGGATTTAGCTTCTTGTTCATTACCTTTCCACAGAATCAGATCATCATCTAGGAATCGACTGTATAGTAATATTTTTTCTTTGTAGATGGAATTCAAAACACATTGTTCCTCCCAATGGAGTAAAACTAAATTGGCAAAAATAGGGGCATACTTTGCCCCCATTGCCACACCTGAGATTTGATGAAAAATCTCCCCTTTGAACATCAAATAGTTGTTCTTAAGTACCATTTCCATGCAAGAAACAATGAAATTCACACTGTCATTACTGAAACATTTACATTTGACCAAGCTTTCAGTGAAATAATCTATACCTTCTTTGTGGAGTATAACCGTGAACAGGTTTATCACATCAAC